>NW_023144633.1:9732031-9749467 GCF_012932325.1 Thrips palmi
CGTGACACGCCATAACCTGACAATTAGGCGTGTCTGGGGCGTGTCACGTTCATTTGAATGTGACAATTAGGGCATGTCACATTCAAACGAACGTGACAGCATTGGGTGTCACATTCGTTTGGATGTGACACGATGTATGCCAATGGGTACCATGTGTCACATTCGTTTTAATGTGACAGTTTGCCTGCTGATTTTATGTCACACCCGAAGTAATGTGACAGAGCGGTGCGGTGTGTCACTTTCGTTTGAGTATAAATTTTCTCTTTTTGTCACGTTCAATCTGACATCGTAGTTTTCCGTTCAAACGAATGTGATGTCACATTCGATGGCTACCAGTGCAGACAGTGCTTGGGCGTGCAGGCATGCGGCAGCCCGGGGTGGGGCCGTGGTGGCTCGCTGACCGGGCCGGCCGTGGTCGGGGCGGGCAGGGCCACACCTGAGCCCTAACGCCGAGGACGACCGCGAGCAAGAGAGACGTCGTGACTGGCGCCGGCGCGCCCTCGAGCTCGGACGGGAGGAGCGGCTCCGCCAGATGGAAGAGGAGGACGAGGACGACCCCCAACGCGAGCGCCGGCCCCCCCGCCGCCCCCGTCGAGTGCGCGAAGATGATCCAGGGGATGGGCCCGGGGCGGCGCGTCTCTTGGACGAGCTGGGCGAATCCAGGTCAACTTGAACGGGGTTCGACCCCGACCCCCTCAGAACTTGCTCCAAACAGTCTTAATTCATTGGTCTATACCTAAAACACCCCAAAAAATTGGTTAAATTATAACATTTGGCTGAGCTGTGGCACCTTTTGTTTGGTCAATTTTATTGAAATTAGTACAATGAAAATGTGAAAAAACAATTTTTTCTCGAAATGGGGATTTTTGAGCCTGATTTGTTTGATATGAGTTGTCTTATGGTAGACCAGAGCAATTCCGGTCATAGACCCCACCTCACTCAATTTGCACTGGGGCTAAAGAATTCTAGTAATTTACCTAAAAATCGAAATATTAAACCTTGCCCACCTTTAAAAATTCATTTCTATGCATGAAAATACCTTAGGCCCTGGCAATAACATATTAAAAATCTGGGATGGAGTTTTTTGTTTTAAGGAATCGTTCCAGAAAGCGCTACTTTGATTGTCGATTTAGCAAAACGCATGAAATTTCACCAAATGTAGTACGATGAGGTCAATCTTGCTATTTTAGTCTCTTTATGCAGTACAGAGGCAAATGGAGTTTGAGGGGAGAAAAGAGAACATAAAAACAATTTGCAAATGTACTACAAACACACTTTATGCATGTCTTAATAGGAGTCAAGGAATAAATAGTAAAAATCAAGTGGATCTGGCATATTGTTTCGATTTCTACCTTTTACTTCTGCTGTCTGTCTCATTTTGTCCTTATGCCTGTCTTTTGTGTCTGGAGGGAATGCAATTCTTATTGTTGAGCCTCCAACTCAGTTTGGTGATGGAACCCAAACGGCCAACTCAACTCGAGACGGAACCAACCATAGAGAGTAATAGACACTTCCACCAGAGCGCCGAGTGAAGAACAAGAAGAATAACAAAAGCCGGAAACAGTCCATAAAAGTCGCTCCTTTGATCATATTATTGGTTCATTCGAGTTCTAAAAATTATTTAAAATTATATAAAGACGAGTTTCATGATTGTGAACCGTCAAAACCCATAAATAAGACGTTTATGGGAACTGGTTCCGGTACCATTTCTTCCTCTTGTTCTTCACTCGGCGTTCTGGTGGAAGTGTCTATTCCAGCCCATGGTGGAACGAAATCCGGGCTTGGGTCATGGAATCGGTTCGAGCTTAGTGGGTTCAATTGATACCAGTAGGACATATCAACCCTAGGAGGAAAGTTGCCTAGCTCCAACAACACTTGAGATGTCTACATTTTTCTAAATTTAACAAAGTTAGCGGAAAAATGTCGCTTTCAGAATTTTTGATAACAAAGTTGTTTGTTTCAGTTCTAGCTAGTGTTTCCCTTTTCTGCCTAACCTTCATTTAGGTAAAATTATGACTAGCCAGAACTGTAGAAAAAACTTTAACTATCCAAAAATCAGAAAGCGTCATTTTCCCGTTAAATTAGTCAAATATAGCAAAATGGAGATATCTCAAGTGACCTTTGAGCTAGCTCACTTTGCACCTAGGGTTGATATGTCCTACTGGTACCTATTGACCCAACAAATCTTGAACCGATTCCGTGACCCAAACCCGGATTTCGTTCCACCATGGGCTGGAATTACTCTCTATGGTTGGTTCCGTCTCGAGTTGAGTTGGCCGTTTGGGTTCCATCACCAAACTGAGTTGGAGGCTCAACAATAAGAATTGGCATTCCCTCCAGACACAAAAGACAGGACAGAAGTGGACAAAAATGAGACAGACAGCAGAAGTAAAAGGTGAAAATCGATTAACAACTATGCCAGATCCACTTGATTATTACCTATTATATTTCCTTGGACTTCCTATTAAGAAGCTGTCAAAAGTTGGTGTTTGTAGTACATTTGCAAATTGTATTTATGTTCTCTTTTACTCCCCTCAAACTCCATTTGCCTCTGATACTGCATAAAGAGACTAAAATAGCAAGATTGACCTCATCGTACTTTACATTTGGTGAAATTTCATGCGTTTTAGCTAAATCGACAAGTCAAAAGTAGCGCTTTCTGGAACGATTTCCTTAAAACAAAAAACTCCATCCCAGATTTTTTATATGTTATTGCCAGGGCCCTAAGGTAGATTTTCATGCATAGAAATGAATTTTTAAAGGTGGGGCAAGGTTTAATATTTCGATTTTTAGGTAAAATTACTAGAAATTCTTTAGCCTCCAGTGCAAATTGAGTGAGGTGGGGTCTATGACCGGAATTGCTCTGGTCTACCATAAGACAACTCATATCAAACAAATCAGGCCTCAAAAATCCCCATTTCGAGAAAAAATTGTTTTTTCACATTTTCATTGTACTAATTTCAATAAAATTGACCAAAAAACAAAAGGTGCCACAGCTCAGCCAAATGTTAATATTTTTCAACCAAATTTTTTTGGGGGTGTTTTTAGGTATAGACCAATGAATTAAGACTGTTTGGAGCAAGTTCTGAGGGGGTCGGGGTCAAACCCCGTTCAAGTTGACCTGGATTCGCCCAGCTGAGGGTGATGGACCAAGACATGCTGGCAGCCATACGGGCCAGCAATGGCCCAAATTACCATCACTGCATGGCTATTTTCTTCCGGCTGGAGAAGATTGAGGCGGAAGACCCCGAAAGAGCGCGACAAATCCGCTGGCGCATGCTGGAGCTAGTGGATGGGCCAGCGCCACCTCCCATGCCCCAATGATTTTTTTTTCAGTTATTCCTGCATTTTTTTTACATTTTTACATTTTTCCTTGATATTTTTTTTTCCGCAGTATGAATTTAGAAAGCGTTTTTTTTGGCATCTTTTGGAGTCATTTTTTTCCGCATTATTGGCTGAGCGATAGCGAAGCCAGTTACTCCAGTGCAGTTGAAAAGTTTTGTCTGTCTGTCTGTGTGTGTACACTATCCCTCCTGAACGGCTCGGCCGATCTGGCTGACATTTTGCAGGCTTATTGGTTATGTTCTTGGCTCGACACACGCGAAATTTCACCATCCTAGCTCAATTGGTTCAGTTTTTATAGCCGAAAAACACCTTAAAAACGGCGAAAAATCGAGTTTTCTGTCGGTAGACCTCTCCTGTCTGGATGAAAGGGGGGTCTGGGGGGCGGAGCCCCCAGCTTGAAACAGCTGAAAAGTTACAAGGGTCAAGATCGTGTGATTTGTAGATGAAGCACCTCTACCCAGAATGAAGGGGGGTCCCCAGCATGCAACAGTTTAGAAGTAACTGATGGTGGGCAAGCATTGTCTGCCGAAGGCAGCCTAGCGCCGCAGGCCAAGGTAGGTACGCCAGGCGCGGATTGGAGGAACAGGCAGCGAGACATCGCGAAGCCTGTTACGACAAGACGCGGTCTGGCGTAAACCTACCTTGAGATAATAAAGAGCGGCTTTTATTGCATCTTTTTGAAATATGTTTTTTCCGCAATAAAATAATAAAGAGCGTTTTTTTTGCACCTTTTGGAGGAATCAAAGTGTTATTTTTACAAGGTAGGTTTACGCCAGACCGCATCTTGTCGTAACAGGCTTCGCGATGTCTCGCTGCCTGTTCCTCCAATCCGCGCCTGGCGTACCTACCTTGGCCTGCGGCGCTAGGCTGCCTTCGGCAGACAATGCTTGCCCACCATCAGTTACTTCTAAACTGTTGCATGCTGGGGACCCCCCTTCATTCTGGGTAGAGGTGCTTCATCTACAAATCACACGATCTTGACCCTTGTAACTTTTCAGCTGTTTCAAGCTGGGGGCTCCGCCCCCCAGACCCCCCTTTCATCCAGACAGGAGAGGTCTACCGACAGAAAACTCGATTTTTCGCCGTTTTTAAGGTGTTTTTCGGCTATAAAAACTGAACCAGTTGAGCTAGGATGGTGAAATTTCGCGTGTGCCGAGCCAAGAACATACCTAATAACCCTGCTAAATCTCAGCCAGATCGGCCGAGCCGTTCAGGAGGAGTAGTGCACACACACAGACACACAGACAGACAGACAGACAAAACTTTTGAACCGCACTGGAGTAACTGACTTCGCTTTCGCTCAGCCAATGAAGGGTACCTTGACAATCCGAACACAGAAATCCAAACCCAAATCACGCCGGAACGCCGCTCTCTCTCTCTCTCTCGCTTGCCAGGCTGGTACACTGGGGAGAAGCCTTTTGAACGCGCCGTGGCCGCGGCGGCCGAGGGCACGACAACCTCGCACTTGGTGGCGTTCGACAACAGTAGAAGGCACCGCGCACCACCAGGCGACCGGCCTGTACGGCCTAGCAGCCGCACCAGATGACGGGCACTGGTTAAAACAGTGCGCAAGGCTGCGCAAGGTCTAGACGGTCTAGCGGACACACCGGAGAGCAACGTCGCCAAGACGGTGCCCTTGGACCTTTTTCACTTGTCCTGGCTGGGGGGCTCTGCCCCCCCAGACCCCCCTTTCTTTAAGACAGGGGCGATCTGCCTGCAGCAAACTCGATTTTTCGCCGTTTTTAAGTGTTTTTCGGCTATAAAAAAAAATCAGTTGAGCTAGGATGGTGAAATATCGCGTGTGCCGAGCCAAGGACATACCCAATAAGCCTGCAAAATCTCAGCCAGATGGGCCGAGCCGTTCGGGAGGAGTAGTGTACACAGACAGACAGACAGGAAAAATTTTTCAACCCCACTGGAGTAACAGGCTTCGCTATCGCTCAGCCAAAAATACTGAAACTCACTTTCAAATAACAGGAAAAGTAGCGATATACATCGGCAACTTTGGCCCGTCCCGTTCATCAAGGAATGTGCGAATTTCGCCTTTGTTTAACCCTGACGGGATTTGAACCTGAGTCTGGGGTCAAAATAAATGTTATTTTCGTCGTCAGCGCCCTCAAAAACATCAGAAACAATGCAAAAATTTGAATAACAAGAATGTCCAAAAATATACTCTACTGGGATTTGAACCCGGGTCCAAACTTCTCCGATTTGCTTGAAACTGCCACCGTTGGTTTTGTTTCGTCGCCCCGATTCCAAAAATACCCCTACATACCCTCCTAGCTGTATCCGTTGCCGAGATCCTCCTCGACCCCATGTACACTCGTGGACAAAATTAAAGGAACGTTTTTTGAGCTGGCCGTAAATACCTTAGTTTTTGTCCGATCTTAACGAAACTTCGTGACGGGCAGCTTTGAAGGGTCCTCTTGACGCATGGGAAGTTGCATTTGCGAGGATTGATGTTTAGGGGTGGTTTCACCCCCGTTAAGGGGGTGGTGCCGAAAAACGCAACTTTTGAAGGGTCTACAGGGGTCGCGGTGGGTTCGAAAAATTTAAAAACCACTCAGGGCGCTTCGTCTTGACGCCCTCTACAAAACGCAACCCCCGCCAGCCCTCTCCGACGAACCTACCCCCTACAACCCCCACCCCCCTCTAAAATCCAGAGTTTTTAACCGACAGCTCTGAAATTGCGCACACGTCCTTCTCTGGACTCCTCTGATGCAGGGAAAGTCCACCCCAGTTCAAAGAGTCCCAAAGCCACCCCTTGGAGGGGCGCAACGGATTGTTTGTTTTCAACCCCTTCTGACATGAAGCACTACCGATCATCGGACGGCGATGAAATTCACCATAATCCGTCCTTGGGTGGACAGGATCAATGCCGAAAAGACCCCGTTTCGAAAGCTAACCCCTGGCGTGAACAGGGGTGGTTCAATGTTAGGGGTGCGCAACCCCCGAGCTTAAGGGTTGAAATGTGCCCGCCGCGCTTTCCCTGCGTACAGCACGGCCAGAGGCACCGGCCGCAACCCGCTTGGCTGCAATTTTCGCGTGAAGACACAGTTTACCGACCAAAATGTTCAAATTTCACAAAAAGCCGCCCCTAAGTTTGGGCCCCTCTGGAGGGTGAACGAGTTGAGCCTCGACGGTGGGGGCCGCGGAATCTGAAGCGCGGACGCTTCATTACCAGACCCTCAAAAACTCGGAACTTTCCAATCGCGCGTTCACTGCCAAATCGGTGCGGAATTTCATATCGAACGAACGGAACGGCATGGACACGCACGCTGCGGCTCCCGGAGGTAGGCAGCCCATCGTACACCGTGTGTCCCCCTCCTCGCTTTCCCCTTCAATTTCATCGTTTTGCGGTGTTTTGCGAGAGAATAATTGCTGCGATCCATTAAAAGCGGCGCCAATACTCGGGAGTTGCTGAAATTGAAGGGGGAACATTTTGGTCGGTAAACTGTGTCTTCACGCGAAAATTGCAGCCAAGCGGGTTGCGGCCGGTGCCTCTGGCCGTGCTGTTCGCAGGGAAAGCGCGGCGGGCACATTTCAACCCTAAAGCTCGGGGGTTGCGCACCCCTAACATTGAACCACCCCTGTTCACGCCAGGGGGTAGCTTTCGAAACGGGGTCTTTTCGGCATTGATCCTGTCCACCCAAGGACGGATTATGGTGAATTTCATCGCCGTCCGATGATCGGTAGTGCTTCATGTCAGAAGGGGTTGAAAACAAACAATCCGTTGCGCCCCTCCAAGGGGTGGCTTTGGGACTCTTTGAACTGGGGTGGACTTTCCCTGCATCAGAGGAGTCCAGAGAAGGACGTGTGCGCAATTTCAGAGCTGTCGGTTAAAAACTCTGGATTTTAGAGGGGGGTGGGGGTTGTAGGGGGTAGGTTCGTCGGAGAGGGCTGGCGGGGGTTGCGTTTTGTAGAAGGCGTCAAGACAAAGCGCCCTGAGTGGTTTTTAAATTTTTCGAACCCACCGCGACCCCTGTAGACCCTTCAAAAGTTGCGTTTTTCGGCACCACCCCCTTAACGGGGGTGAAACCACCCCTAAACATCAATCCTCGCAAATGCAACTTCCCATGCGTCAAGAGGACCCTTCAAAGCTGCCCGTCACGAAGTTTCGTTAAGATCGGACAAAAACTAAGGTATTTACGGCCAGCTCAAAAAAACGTTCCTTTAATTTTGTCCACGAGTGTAGACCATGATGCACCTGCAGCAGCGCCCCCGGGGCTCGGATCGGATTTGCTGCCACCGGGCGGTTCTTAGGGTCACCCAAGGAGGCTGCATACCAAATTTGGTCAAGATCGGACCACGGGAAGTCCTGGGACGGACGGACGGACGGACGGACGCACGCACAGCAGGGATCATTGGCTGAGCGATAGCGAAGCCTGTTACTCCAGTGGGGTTGAAAAGTTTTGTCTGTCTGTCTGTCTGTCTGTCGGTCTGTCTGTCCGCACTACTCCTCCTGAACGGCTCGGCCGATCTCGGTGAGATTTTGCACACTTCTTAGGTATGTCCTTGGCTCGGCACACGCGAAATTTCACCATCCTAGCTCAACTGGTTCAGTTTTTATAGGCGAAAAACACCTAAAAAACGGCGAAAAATAGAGATTTCTGCAGATAGACCACTTCTGTCTTGGAGAAAGGGGTGTCTGGGGGGGCGGAGCCCCCCAGCCCCCACAAGTTAAAAAGTGACAAGGGTCAAGATCGTGTTACCTGTAGATAAAACAACTCTATTTACAATGTAGGGGGGTCTGGGGGGCGGAGCCCCCCAGCATTCAACAAGTCAAAAAATAACCGACAACGGACAAGCTATTGCCTGCCGCAGGCCGCAGGCAGGCTAGCGCCGCAGGCCAAGGTAGGTACGCCAGGCGTGGATTGGAGGAACAGGCAGCGAGACATCGCGAAGCCTGTTACGACAAGACGCGGTCTGGCGTAAACCTACCTTGTACTATATGCCCGTCCCTCCGTCATTTTTTTTACAAAAAATAAACGGGACGGGCCAAAAAGGGCGACGGTGTGAACTAGATATATGTGTCAAGTATCCTGTACAGAATACCTGGACCTGGAGATCAATTACTTTTCGAGAAAACGTGCGCACCGAAGGTTGGCAGCGTTGTTTTTTGGCCGAAGTTTTCTACACTCACAGGGTACTTGGGTTAAATGTCTGGCTGAATTTGGAATCTATAAGGAACACATTACAAGACAAAATTAAACTCCTTAAGGTAGGAAAGAGTTTTCAAAGAAAACTAGGCACTTTAAAAAAAGGGGCTTCAATGGGTATTTCCCACCTTAAATCAGCATCGTGTAGATACCAGAATTTCGTGCATTCGTATTTTGTTTTGTTTTATGAAGCCAAAACTGCTGCAACATCTAAGGTAATTGATTTGACAGTCACATTGTTATAATCGTTGTTTTTGCTGTGTTGATTTTTAAGGAGCCCTATGAGAAGTATCCAACCTGGCAAGAATTTCACGACTTTTCAAATTTTGTAGAATCGAACGAAAAGTTGATTGAAACATATGGATGTCTCTTGGTTAGTTTTCGACCAAGTGGCTTTTTTGGCTGAGCGATAGCGAAGCCTGTTACTCCAGTGGGGTTGAAAAGTTTTTCCTGTCTGTCTGTGTGTGTGTCTGTCCGCACTACTCCTCCTGAACGGCTCGGCCGATCTCGGTGAGATTTTGCACACTCTTTAGGCATGTCCTTGGCTCGGCACACGCGAAATCTCACCTTCGTAGCTCAACTGCTTCAGTTTTTATAGCCGAAAAACACCTAAAAACGGCGAAAAATCGAGTTTTCTGCAGGCAGGATGCCTTCTGTCCTAAAGAAAAGGGGGTGGGGGGGTCTGGGAGGCGGAGGCCCCCAGCCTCGATAAGTTTAAAGGTTACAAGGGTCAAGATCATGCTATCTGTAGATTAAGCAACTCTACCTAGAAGGAAGGGGGGTCTAGGGGCGGAGCCCCCCAGCATGCAATAAGTTAGAAGTAACCGACGATGGACAAGCCATTGCCTGCCGGAGGCAGGCTAGCGCCGTAGGCCAAGGTAGGTACGCCAGGCGCGGATTGGAGGAACAGGCAGCGAGACATCGCGAAGCCTGTTACGACAAGACGCGGTCTGGCGTAAACCTACCTTGTTTACACTGTACGTTCAAAACCCAACAAAGATTGGGTGTTGAAAATCACTTCTTCTCATCTCAATATGATGGCTCATTAATAAAAACGACCAGAAACACTTACTGATTTCAGTGCAAAAGGATTTAAGAAAACAGCTTGTTTGGTTTGAAAGATATGCCTTCATTTGTATCTCTGAAATCAGTTTACGCAGAGAAATGTTTCCCAATGTCCACTTTGTAAAATACATTTCAACCAGTTCTACTCATCCTAAAATTATGAATGAGGAGTCAAGTAAAAGCTTATTATGCCCTCTTAAAGAAAATAAGAAGCCTGAGTTCATTTAAAAGGACTGTCTATTCTTCATGTCTAGTTTAGTACAACTCAATAATGGGCACATATTTTAGGGCTGAAAGATTGCCATGAGGGACTGGCAAACACTTCCATTCATCCCTTATGCATAAAATTGGTCTTAAAAGGACCACCTTTGCATTCTGGATACACTCCAAAAGGTTTCAGAGTAATATCTTTGCCACCAGAATTATATGTGGGAAAAATAACACACCAATTTTGGTCCGCAGCAAAGCCGCAGCCCAGATTGAAAGTATATAAATCTTTTTCACCTTGTTCCAAATCAAATAAAAATAAGGTGAGTACACCATTCAATTACATTTAATTAGGACAAGATGTGGATCAATTTTCAAGCAGATCTGATCACTTTTACAGATTTAGTAAAAAAATTCCTTTATTGATGGACTGAATCGGAAATAACACAAGTCCAGATGACAAGGTAGGTTTACGCCAGACCGCGTCTTGTCGTAACAGGCTTCGCGATGTCTCGCTGCCTGTTCCTCCAATCCACGCCTGGCGTACCTACCTTGGCCTGCGGCGCTAGCCTGCCTGCGGCAGGCGGCTTGTCCATTGTCGGTCACTTTTTAACTTGTCGAGGCTGGGAAGCCCCCCAGACCCCAGCCCCCCAGACCCCCTTTCTCCAACACAAAAGTAATCTATCTGCAGAAAACTCGATTTTTCGCCGGTTTTGAGGTGTTTTTCCGCTATAAAAACTGAACCAGTTGAGCTAGGATACTGAAATTTCGCGTGTGCCGAGCCAAGGACATACCCAAAAAGTGTGCAAAATCTCACGGAGATCGGCCGAGCCGTTCAGGAGGAGTAGTGCGGACAGACAGACAGACAGACAGACCGACAGACATACAAAACTTTTCAACCCCACTGAAGTAACAGGCTTCGCTATCGCTCAGCCAATGAAACAACATTAAATGGAAATAAAATTTCCAAAACAAGTCACTTTATGCATAACACTCGTGTGTCCCTTAGTTTGCGAGATATCGACACCCATATTTCGGAGCGGATGACGGCGGGTCAGGAGCGGGTCACTTTTCTCACCTCTGTCCGACAAGTTAAAACGTTACAAGGGACAAGATCGTGTTATTTATCTAGGATGGAGGGGGGTCCCACAGCATACAACAAGTTAGAAGTACTCGACGATGGACAAGCCATTGCCTGCCGAAGGCAGGCTAGCGCCGCAGGCCAAGGTATGTGCAAATGCCAGGCGTGGATTGTCGAAACTGGCGCAGCATCGCGAAGCCTGTTACGACAAGACACGGTCTGGCGTACACCTGCCTTGTGCTCAGTTTTTGACACACTTATCAATAACGGTCAAACAAACAGAACACAAGTTTATGCACAGATTTTGACTCACTTTTTTACAACGGTCAGTCAGAACAGACAGAACACATCAAACAACATGCCCATTTTTTGACTTTTTAACACTCTTTTATAAAATTAAAAATCCAGACAAATTTTTTAAGACATCAAAACAACTCTGGACAAGAAATCTGGAACTTACGAGTTAAACTTTACTTTACAGTGTATCCTGATTTACGGTTTAGTAATTGCTTCTGTTTCGCTTGATAATAAAGATGTCGATTAAGATCTGTTCTTAATTCTAGGTATCCAAGCTCGCCATTTGTAAACTGTGAAGAGTTTTACAAAAGTTTTCCCGACCGAAAGGCTTCCTACATTGTAGATCTTCACAAATCAATTTTCCCTGAAGACCTTGAGGTAAAAGCTTTTAACTACGTTTTTCTCACTTCTGCCATCTGTTTAAAATATTTTGTTTTCTTTCTAGGTGTGGAATTTGTCAAATTTAAACGACTTTTACTCAGTGCGCCAGTGCAAAGTGAAATTAATCCCTGGGTTAACGAGCCCACACGTTTACGTTGGAGCTACAGGAGCACCATTTCCTCTGCATACAGAGGACGGAAACCTGTATAGCATTAACTATGTACACCAAGGAGCACCTAAAATCTGGTATGGTTGGCCTTAATTTTCTCTGAACTAACGATGCCTAGTAAAGCCGACTTAGACGTTCATTTTAACAATTATTTGTGTCATCTGAACCACAGGACAATATTCCCTAGCCATCAAAAGGCCATCATTGACAAATTATACCCTCAAATTGCGGCTGAATTTGAGTGCAAGAATGGAGCACTGGACCGCCATAAGTGCGGGATAGCAAATGTGATGAACAAGAAGTTTGAGACCATCCCCAAAACCCGTGTAAGTCATCTTTTTTAAAACAACTTTACAAAGAAGATGCGGTTCTCAAACCGCAGTTAAATGTTGTAACATGCAAAGCTCAAAACCGACTTTTTCTTATATGATGGATAATTGATTTTGTCAAAGAGTTTGCAAGAAACAATATAAATACTTTTTTTTCATGTTCCGCAGGTTGTCCAAAGCAAAGGACAGTTTTTTATTGTTGGGCCCGCAGCCTACCACCAGGGCTTTAACGCAGGTACAACTTCATTGACATCATCGGTTTAAAAATTATGACTTCTGTATTATAATTTTGTTTCTAGGTTTTAACATTGCATCAGCTGTGACCTTCGGCACCAAGAATTGGCTTAACTATTTGCCTACTGCAACTCACTGCCGTGGCCATGGAAAAAACTTTCAACCCACGCTTAAGATAAACAAGGTAGGTTTACGCCAGACCGCGTCTTGTCGTAACAGGCTTCGCGATGTCTCGCTGCCTGTTCCTCCAATCCACGCCTGGCGTACCTACCTTGGCCTGCGGCGCTAGCCTGCCTGCGGCAGGCAATGGCTTGTCCATTGTCGCTTTTTTTGGCTGAGCGATAGCGAAGCCTGTTACTTCAGTGGGGTTGAAAAGTTTTGTCTGTCTGTCGGTCTGTCTGTCTGTCTGTCTGTCCGCACTACTCCTCCTGAACGGCTCGGCCGATCTCGGTGAGATTTTGCACACTTTTCAGGTATGTCCTTGGCTTGGCACACGCGAAATTTCACTAACCTAGCACAACTGGTTCAGTTTTTATAGCCGAAAAACACCTAAAAAACGGCGAAAAATCGAGTTTTCTGCAGATAAATCACTTTTGTCTTGGAGAAAGGGGGGTCTGGGGGGCGGAGCCCCCCAGCACCGACAAGTTAAGAAGTGACAAGGGTCAAGATCGTGTTATCTGTAGATAAAAACACTCTATTTGGAATGTAGGGGGGTCGGGGGGGCGGAGCCCCCCAGCAGTCAACAAGTTAAAAAAAAGCGACAATGGACAAGCCATTGCCTGCCGCAGGCAGGCTAGCGCCGCAGGCCAAGGTAGGTACGCCAGGCGTGGATTGGAGGAACAGGCAGCGAGACATCGCGAAGCCTGTTACGATAAGACGCGGTCTGGCGTAAACCTACCTTGTTTAACTTGTTGACTGCTGGGGGGCTCCGCCCCCCAGACCCCCCTACATTCCAAATAGAGTGTTTTTATCTACAGATAACACGATCTTGACCCTTGTCACTTCTTAACTTGTCGGTGCTGGGGGGCTCCGCCCCCCAGACCCCCCTTTCTCCAAGACAAAAGTGATCTATCTGCAGAAAACTCGATTTTTCGCCGTTTTTTAGGTGTTTTTCGGCTATAAAAACTGAACCAGTTGAGCTAGGTTAGTGAAATTTCGCGTGTGCCAAGCCAAGGACATACCTGAAAAGTGTGCAAAATCTCACCGAGATCGGCCGAGCCGTTCAGGAGGAGTAGTGCGGACAGACAGACAGACAGACAGACAGACAGACAAAACTTTTCAACCCCACTGAAGTAACAGGCTTCGCTATCGCTCAGCCAACAAAGAGTACTTTTATGCAAATGTAAGTTAAACATACTTTATAGACGCAATCGAATGTCCTACTTTGACTGGCTTTACAAAGTTTTGCTATCTTATATGCCAATGTACGTTTAGCGTGCCTACTTTGGTACCAGCTGCGTGCTCGAAGTATGTACATGGATCAGAACGCAACCCACGCTACAGCATCTCCCTCCAACAACAACAGAAACAACAACCCGAGTTGCCAGGTGACGCGAGGTAGGCCTGCACAGAGACTAGGCTTCTAGCCTCGCACACAGCCGAGGAGGTTCGAAAGGGCGCACTTGGCATGCGATTCGAATAAACCTGGCAGACGACTCAAATTGAGAATTGTAGTGACTTTAAAAAAAAACAAGCTCTCTGCTTCCTTGCCTAGTGCTCACACTTCTGAAAGAAAAAAAGACAAACAGTTAAGTGCCGAAATCAAGAAATTTAGTCTTCAAATGTCAAAGTATTAATAAGCCTCATTCAAAATTTTGCTTTATGTTACATAGCATTTGTCCTTGGTTTATTGCGTAGGCTTGAAAATGGCCGTAAAACTGCTATCAGTTCGTTTCAGTTTAGTTTTCAGCTACACTCTAAGCTCTTTTCTGACGTTGCAGGATCTGCACCCAAAAAGCCGCGGCTTCAACTTCAAAATGATGCAACAATTGACTCATGGAAAATGGCACAAAAAGGGAAAGACTGCATAAGGCGCATTTTTACTAACATTGCGGCCAAGAAGAAAGAGGTTCCAAGCGTTTAGATGCTAACATGCGCAGAGGATGTGATAAGTACAATTGAAGGCTTCCAGAATAGTGGAAAAACCAAGCTTTACATATACGGATATGCAGTAAAAGCTTTGAAACCGATGGAACTCCAAAATGTGGATGGCGCCTTATCGGCCCGTGAGATTGTGCTAAGGAAAAAAAACAGCTACCAAATGTTTTCTAAAAGCACTCAGCCCAGGCAAACATCTGAGACAAGATCGGAATTTGTAAAAAAGTACAAAGCCAAGTTTTTGACATTTCTTATAGGTGTATCCGAACTTATGTTTCCTCTAAAGAAACCGATCACAATTCAGCTTAGCAGTAAAATCAGCAAGGAGTGGACAAAAGCTGTTGGATTTTTGACTCTGTCCGTACAGGAGGAAATTGGGTTTACTAACTGGAAAAAACTGACTGCGAGTCACATCTATACTGCCAGAAAGAAAACTGCAGATCTTTTCACTCTTATTGTGGATCAGAAAGAATTGTTTATCAGCAAGTATTTGTTCGATTGTTTGCTTGAGTACTGCAAAATAAGGGGCTGGAGAAAACCCTTAAACAATGTATTTTTTGTTAATATAAAGGGTGAACAGTTCGCACCCACTGACATCAAAAGATATCAATTTTTATTTGAAAAAAAAAATAATGTTTAAATTTTGCTGTGGAAAGAAATTCAGTGCTTCTCAAAGTCTGAGTGCTAAACCTTCTACATGTAAACTAGACCTTTATTATCTGTCTCTATAAAGGTTCTGTCCTTCAAGAAGGTTTTTGGTATTAATGTCACATATTAATGACAAATATCAACAATCACCTTGAGTATACATTAGACTTACCACAAGTTATCAATGTACTCAAGATAATGTCACATTTGACTAACCGTGACCATTAAAATGTGTCCTGAATATTTAGTCATGGCTAGACCAAAACTCAGTCGAAAATGTTTGCATTTCCTTGTTTGTTGTCGTACGACCCATGCTTTGTGAGTTTTGATCCCAGTCAGGGTGCCAGTAATGCAGAAGCAGGGACAGAATCAATCTACCTCCTTGTTGAACTGTTGATCAGGTTAGTGAAGAGAAGAAAGTCTATCAGTGCAGGTTACATCCAAATATCAACTTTTAGGTTAAATACTTGGGAATCAAGAACCTATAAAGCCCCAATCCGACTGACTGACTCACTCATAGAAATGTTTGGGGTGAAGGAGTGGTCGTAGAGACTTGCGGTTTGTTCCATTCAATTCCAAATTTTATGAGAAAATTGGGAAAAATCCCAAAAGTTGAAAATTCCTCACCGTTTCCGAGAAAACTTACTTTATCTTCAAAAAAGGGGAACAAATTTCTCACCGTTTCCGAGCAAACCTACACAATCTTCAAAAATGGGGACCGACCGACTAAAAATTTTTATTCGCCCAATCGGTAGGTCTGGTCGACACATTTCCGAAACTGTGCCGCAATCGGGTATCCGTCACTGGCAACATCCTCAAAAAACAATTACATAGGCCTAAATTCAACAAAACCCACTCAATCTTCAAAAAAGGGGACCGACCGTCTAAAAATTTTTATTCGCCCCATCGGTAGGTCTGGTCGAGACATTTCCGAAACTGTGCCGGAATCGGGTCCCCGTCACCGGCAACATCCTCAAAAACGATTAAATAGGCCTAAATTCAACAAAATCCACTCAATCTTCAAAAAAGGGGACCGACCGACTAAAAATTTTTATTCGCCTCATCGGTAGGTCTGGTCGAGACATTTCCAAAACTGTGCCGGAATCGGGTCCCCGTCACCGGCAACATCCTCAAAAACGATTAAATAGGCCTAAATTCAACAAAATCCACTCAATCTTCAAATAACAGGAAAAGTGGCGATATACATCGGCAACTTTGGCCCGTCCCGTACATTAACAAATGTGTGAATTTCGCCTTTGTTTAACCCTGACGAATTTAAACCAGGGTCTAGGGTCAAAATAAATGTCGTTTTCGTCATCAGCACCCTCAAAAACATCAGAAACAATGCAAAAACTCGAATAAAAAGAATGTTCCGAAAATACCCCACTGGGATTTGAACCCGGGTCCGAACTTCTCCGATTCGTTCGAAAGTGGCACCATTGGTTTTTTCTCGTCGCACCGATTCCAAAAATACCCCTACATGCCCTGCTAGCTGCATCCGTTGCCGAGATCCTCCTCGACCCCATGTAGACCATGATGCACCTGCAGCAGCGCCCCCGGGGCTCGGATCGGATTTGCTGCCACCGGGCGGTTCTTAGGGTCACCCAAGGAGGCTGCATACCAAATTTGGTCAAGATCGGACCACGGGAAGTCCTCGGACGAACGAACGAACGAACGGACGAACGAACGAACGGACGCACAGCATGCATCATACTATATGCCCGTCCCTCCGTCATTTTTTTACAAAAAATAAACGGGACGGGCCAAAAAGGGGACCGACCGACTGAAAATTTTTATTCGCCCCATCGGTAGGTCTGGTCGAGACTTTTCCGAAACTGTGCCGCAATCGGGTCCCCGTCTACGGCAACATCCTCAAAAACGATTAAATAGGCCTAAATTCAACAAAATCCACTCAATCTTCAAAAAAGGGGACCGACCGACTAAAAATTTTTATTCGCCTCATCGATAGGTCTGGTCGAGACATTTCCGAAACTGTGCCGCAATCGGGTCCCCGTCACCGGCAACATCCTCAAAATCAATCATCAATTGTCATCATCAAGAAACCTATAAAGCCCCAAAGTCCGACTGACTGACTCACTGACTCACTCACTCATAGAAATGTTTGGGGTCAAGGAGTGGTTGAGAGCACTGTCAGAAAATTCCGAAAAAAAATGGAAAAATCATGGAGTTTTTCCGAAACTTCTGCATGGAGCTCTCCATGAATGCAAATTCTGGGCTTTCTCCGAAAAATTTCGGAATTTTGAACAAAATTGCATGCTGCACTATCACAAAAACACGAAAAAAAGGTTTGCAACCAGTTAGAAATTGAGGGAAGGGTGAACCCCTACTTCTTGAGCTCAGTTTTCATAATATTAAGGGAAAACTACAGGATACAAATCAAATGAGCTCGAATGAGATTGTCCC
>NW_023144633.1:9749967-9794123 GCF_012932325.1 Thrips palmi
CTCCAACTGGCACAAGTTTGACACCGATATGCAGAATGTTCTTAATTTTGTATAGAGAATTCCAAAATCTGTTACAAATCGCCCCATACTCCCTTACTGCTCGGAATTGAAAGGTGTTGTTGCCATTGGTGCAAGCCGCCCAATAGTGTGGGTGTTACTGCGTCTCCAATTGTTTTTTTCATATAAATAGTATTTGACTCGCGACGCTCGTTGCGGGCTCCGCCCCCCAGACCACCGCATGTGTGGGGCGCGTACCGAAGTATTTTAAGTAAGTCCGTGGTGACCAGAGACAGATTTTCTAAGGAAGTATGTACTGCTTTTTAGGGGGTCTATTTTACTGCTTTTGACCATATATTTAAGCTACTCTTACTGCCCAAATAGACAGCTCGTATTGCATTGGCTACTGTGGCACAATACGTACATGCCTAATTTGCCTGACGTAAGCACATGTTCAGCACTTAATGACGGGCTTTTCCGTCAACACACATGCAGTGTACTTTGATTTTGCTCCGAACCTGGACTCTATTTGAATTCCAAACGACACCTCCTTCACTTAAGCTGTTAAGCTGAGTGGCTGTAGAAAAGTGGTCATCTTTGGTTTCACATTGTCAACATAGACAGCACCGAGAGACATGAAATTTTGCCGGAGTAGGGGAGGTAATTCATTGAGTCTTAAGAACACTGGGTATATTTCTTATTTGGCACCCTTCGCCATCTTGCAGCCATCTGTGTCCATATTAGCAGAAAAGCCATTTGGACCCAAATTAAATTCTTTGTAGCGTTGGCTATCAAGCACATCTTCAAGAGCATCTTCTTGATGTTTGGTTCGATTTTCAATTTATTTCAGTAAATCAGCAATACTACCTGGTCTTTGCAAGAAATTCTTTAACTGGCATCTTGGACTGAGTTATATAATATTTTGCTTTGTTGGTTTCAATTCTTAAATCCATTGACTTTGGGGGAAAATCAGGGGGGGGGCAAGGGCCTAGGCGGCGCGTGAAACGATGCTCCCCGCTCGGGCCGGCGAGCGACGCGCGGCCGACCGCTGTGCACGGTGTCACAAAAATAAACATAACTTCATCAAAATTTCCCATAAATTAAAAAACCCCCAGGTCTTTTTCAGCATCTCCCCAAAAAATTTTCCCCATTTGTATGTAGTCATGGTTCACAGTTTTAGACCCGTTCAAAATATAATATCTCAATTTATAATCAAATTTACCGGCAATTTTAGCCAATTCAATATTTTGCAACGACGAAAAAAGTGATTTCCGTTCGTTTTAGGTCGATACATGCAGCGAGCCGATTGTTGGCCTCCACTTCCCCTATTGCATAAGCATACTGGAATGCCGACACGACATCTGTGACGGTCACGGTGGCCCACAATGTAATTTGCAAAATTGGACCAAAAGCAGTTAAACTGACTTTGGGAATATTTTTCGTAGCTCTTTCGCACTCGTTTATTGTTTTGAAATAGCCTATACCACGCAGAATTTAATTCTCTTCGCCCTGTGGTAAGGGTTTTTTTCAAACGGACGTTTCAGCTTTCACATTTCGAATTATTTTTTAAAAACCCCAAACCTTTGGGCCAAAAACTAACCCTAAAAGGGGGGTTTACCCCCCGGCCCGGTTTTGGTTTTAAAAAGCCCCTTCCACTTGAAAGGAAATTTTTTAGGTTTTTCCGTTAATCGCAAAATTCCCTTGGAAACTTCCAAAAACCCCCCCTTTGGGGGTTTAAAAAAAGGCGGCCCAATTCTTTAAAACTTTGCCCCCGTAAAAAAGTTTTTAATTAAAAACAACCCCGGTTTTGTTTTTTTTGGGGGGGTTTTTAAAATTTTTTTGCTTTCAAAAAAAAAATTTAAATTTTTAAAAAAGGCACAAAAGGGAACCTTGGCTGGGAAAAAACAATTTTCGGGTAAAAAAAAGCCAAGAAAATAAAAGAAAATCGTTTTTGGGGCGGTTTATGCCTTTTTCCAAATTTGGGGTTTTGCCGAAAATTGAAATTGTCTTTCAAATTTTTAATTTTTTAACAAAATTTTTTTTGAAAATTAAACCGGGGGATTAGTTTAAAATTCCCGCTTCCTTAACAGGGGGGCGGAACGGCCTACACGGGGAGAAATAATGAAGTTTTGTGGCTTTTAAAACCCTAAGCCACTCCCAGTTTACCGAAAGAAGGTTTACCGTACCCTGGGATACAGAAGACACCGTACCTGAAAGAACGGCGTTCACTGTATCCCGGGAACCTGCATCCACTGTCCTTGGAAACTTTCAGACACGGCATTCATATAACTGTAAAATAAAGGGGAAATTCCAAAATCGCGATAGGAACGTTTCGATGACGGAAATGAATTCATCTCAACAAAACGAACAAAAAAAAGATAAGCATGTTATGGGCTCAGACCGAAATTCAACAGATATCGGCATCAAAATCTAAAAAAGTAGAATTTTGGAACGTAATTTGATGAGTCCTATGTTAGGGGGCCAAAAATCCTTCTTTTTTAGACTTCTGATCACGATTTCCACGGGAAATTTCGAGTCTGAGACCATAACATGCTTATCATTTTTTGTTCGTCTTGTTGAGATGAATTCATTTCCGTCATCGAAACGTTCCTATCGCGATTTTGGAATTTCGCCTTTATCTTACAGTTTTACTGAATGCCGTGTCTGAAAAGTTTCCAAGGGACAGTGGATGCAGGTTCCCCGGAAAACAGTGAACGCCGTTCTTTCAAAGGGACGGTGTCTTCTGTATCCCAGGGTACGGTAAAAACCTTCTTTCGGTAAAAGTGGGAGTGGCATTAGGTTTAACAGCCACAATCTTCATTATTTCTCCCAGTGTAGGAAGCGCGTGAAGCCATGCGCGAGCGAGGTGCAGGGGTTACTTATTTTGCTTCGATTGTAAGATCTAACCCGTTGATTGCAAAATGCTTTGCACAGATGAAAAGAGCACAAAATTTGGGGTGCATTAGGCCAAGTAGACTGCCCGATACTTCCAATTCAACCGAACACAAGGGCGGAATCATTTACATCAACATGGCGCATTCGAGTTTTTCCTAAATTTTCTGATTTCTTGTGTTTTTTGGTGTTTTTACTGCACCTTAATAACAGGTAAGGGGGGAGTTTCGCAAAGAGCAATAAGCCTAATGCACCCTAAATTTCAAGCCCTTTCCATCGGTGCAAAGCGTTTTGAAAAATACAGTCTGGTTTTCATAATCTCGAACAAGTGCGCAACCTCGGCACTGACGGCGCGAGCATCGCTTCACGCTCTCGGGTGATTCCGTGCGTAGGGGGTCATTTCAGGTCACCGGGGCCTTGCGCCTGAACTAAGGTTGATTTGGTAGCTTGGGCAATTCCAATTTGTTGTACTAAACGAGGACCATGTCCTCATGTGGATGAGTCAATCTACCTTTGGTTTTTCTAGGTTTTGTAAGCTGCTAAAGTGTCGTTTTGTAAGTTCCGTCATGGTCACCAACACCTATAAGACAACATTGCCATGCTGTAGTATATGACTCAACCACATCAAAAGAAAACTGGCTATTTCCCTCTCTTCCGTGACTTATTCTTCACAAAATTACGGGAGGTGACCTTCGTATCATCACTTGTTGAACCCGAAACAACCTATGGGAAAATGTCCACCGTGTGACCATGTGACCTATGCTGCTTTCACAATTGACGGTCTACAGGGGTTCCTTTTCGTTTTAGAACCTCGCGACCACTTGCGATCGAAAGAACATCGAAAACGCTTCCAGAAACCCGTGCCCGCGGGACCTGGCGCGGTCAAACGACGCTTCCAGGCCGCCAGAATTGTTCAAAACGGTTAGGGTGTACAAATTGATGTAAATTCCGTTTCGGGCCGTAGCTCCTCCATCTGAGGGAGAAAGTTACCACAACCTTCGCTGAAAAACGCTATTTTGGATGCTCAAAATGACACCGTCAACAGTTTTTACCTATCCTGTAACCCAGCGGGTCAGGAGACTAAACACTTCGCTTTGTAAACTCCGTAATCTGTAAATTCCGTAATCTGTAAATTCCATCATTATTTCTGTAAATTCCGGCGTATTTCATAGGGGGTGAAATTAAAAGTCAACTTGTAGCGTTGCCACGCTCAGAGGGGTACTGTGGGGTACTATGTATGCCATCTACACCAAATTTAGCCCCAAAAGTTGAACTTAAAAAAAAAATTGCTACATCCAAAATGACCCTCTACGCACGGAATCACCCTCTCCCTAGGCCGTTGCCACCCCCTGGGTGAAGTCAGATTTGCGATACGACACCTAGTTTCTTCAAGTGAAACTTTACCAAATACGTGTACTTTTAGGGTTAGTTTGCAGTGTTTGGCTGAGCGATAGCGAAGCCAGTTACTCAGGTGGGGTTGAAAAGTTTTTCCTGTCTGCGTGCGTGCGTGTGTGCGTGCGTGTGTGTCCGCACTACTCCTGAACGGCTCGGCCGATTTTGGTGAGATTTTGCACACTTTTTAGGTATGTCCTTGGCTCGGCACATGCGAAATTTCACTATCCTAGCTCAACTGGTTCAGTTTTTAAAGTTGAAAAACACCTAAAACACGGCGAAAAATCGAGTTTTCTGCAGATAGATCACTCCTGTCTCGGAAAAAGGGGGGGGGGGGGTTTGGGGGGAGGAGCCCCCCCAGCCTCGACAATTTAAAAAGTTACAAGGGTCAAGATCGTGTTATCTGTAGATGAAGCATCTCTGTCTAAAATGTAGGGGGGTCTGGGGTGCGGAGCCCCAGCATGCAACAAGTTAAAAAATTACGATTTCAAGAAATCCTAGGAGTTACGAAGTCAATTTGATTATTGTGTAAGAGTGTGGGGAAGAAAAGAAGTGGTGTTGTGAAGTTGTGGCTCAGGGGATACCAAAGGCAGTGGTACCAATGTGGTCGATGTGCCCCCCGTCGAAATTTAAACTTGACAAAATAAAATCAAAATGCTGGTAATTCAAAAAAATTTCCCAAGCTAATGTATTCCGCATGTTCTGACAATGGAACATCTTTAAAATCCTCATTATTAAAATGTTCTTGGCAGAAAGAAGGCAGTAAATTAATTTTCACGGGTTGGCAACTAGTTTCTCGGCGTCTGCGCCCTTTCGAAAATCGCGAACTGAAAACCCAGCATCGCGCATTAAAACTGCCCCTCCATTGTTGCTGACGTTGAATTGTTTGGCTTGTTTCAAAAGGCTATGGTTCTCTAGTCATGTTTTCTTCAATTCTTTTAATAGTTCTCACTAAAAACGTATCAACACCACGACGGGTTTGGGTTTTACAAACTTCATAAACTCGGGAGGGATGGTTTCGAAACGCGGGTGAGTCTTGTTCGAGGACATGAGCACTGCAAGTCGCGAGGTGGAGCGAAGTGGTCCTAGTGCTAACTGAATCACAAAACAACAAAATTGTTTTATTGACAGAAAAAAAAGGGAAAATTTTAGAAACTGTATGTCAAAAAAAGAAATTTGTTTTGCTAATTTTCTGTGAATATTTTTTTTGAAAGTCATCACACAAAATTGAAAATTTGTTTTATATGAATTTCATAAGCAGGAAAAAAGAAAAAAAAGAAAAGAGAGCAAAAATTAAAACAGATTTCAAATGCTACTGTTTGGGTTAAAATGTTAACAGGTTGCAAACCTACTGCGCATGTCCAAAACACTCCAATCAAGAAATATTTTCTACCCGAAAAACTGCGTTCGAACCGACACCAATTCTATTGTTGCATCTTGTCTACCTGCAGTCTAAGAAATTTTTCATTTCGAACGTGCTGATTTCAGCTTTTGGAGTAAGCTGTACAGACCCAAAAAGAAGCTCGGCTATTGGTCCGCCCCGGCTCGGCTCCCCCCACTCCCTTTTTTTTTCCCTTTTACGAGTCGAGTTTTGCCATGGAAACGGAGATTTTGACAGCAAATTTTTCAAAATTTGGGCCCCCAACATTTTAAACCCGATTTCAGCATGAAATCAGCGTTCAAAATTCTACAAGTCTGCAAAGTCTCATTCAAAACGTATAGAAAATTTTCCCAAATGCATAAAAGGGGCCACACAAATTGAATATCGGGCCGGCTGAATCCTGGGTATACTATAAGGCTACTTCGTGCCTAAAAAAAATTCGACAATGGACGAGCCATTGCCTGCCGAAGGCAGGCTAGCGCCGCAGGCCACAAGGTAGGTACGCCAGGCGCGGATTTGAGGAACAAGTAGCGAGACATCGCGAAGCCTGTTACGACAAGACGCGGTCTGGCGTAAACCTACCTTGTTTAAAACTAATTCGAAATGTAAAAATGAAACGTCCGTTTGAAAAACCGTTACCACAGGGCGATAGAGAATTAAATTCTGCGTGGTATAGGCTATTGCAAAACGATAAACAAGTGCGAAAGAGCTACGAAAAATATTCCCAAAGTCAGTCTAACTGCTTTTGGTCAAATTTTGCAAATTACATTATGGGCCACCGTGACCGTCACAGATGTCGTATCGGCATTCCAGTATGCTTACGCAATAGGGGAAGTGGAGGCCAACAATCGGCTCGCTGCATGTATGGACCTAAAACGAACGGAAATCAGTTTTTTCGTCGTTGCAAAATATTGAATTGGCTAAAATTGCCGGTAAATTTGATTATAAATTGAGATTTAACATTTTGAACGGGTCTAAAACTGTAAACCATGACTACATACAAATGGGAAATTTTGTGTAGATGCTGAAAATGACCTGGGTTTTTCAATTTGATGAAGTTTTGATGAAGTTATGTTGATTTTAGTGACACCGTGCACAGCGGTCGGCCGCGCGTCGCTCGCCGGCCCGAGCGGGGAGCATCGTTTCACGCGCCGCCTAGGCCGTTGCCACCCCCTGGGCAAATGGAAAATTCGCCTTGCTGTTTTTTCTTGCCAATGTAGCTACCGCACTGCGAGCAATAGACACGTTCAACAATGGCCGCATTGTTCCTTCCTAAAATACGCCAGAGTTCTTTCTTGGAGGTAGAAAAAGGCTTCCTTCCAAATGCAACATTTTTTGAGTCATATGCATCAATACGACTTTCATAAGTATGCTTGTGACGCATCATGAGGGCAAGGTCAAGCAACAACATTTCTCGCACTGTTGGTAATGCAGTAATAACCACTGGTTCATTAAGAGTCAAATTAAATAAGACTAGTGTGGGAGAAGGTTGGCGCAGCTCTCAAATCTAAATCAACATGATAGGATTTACACCGGGGAGAAACCATTTAAGTGCACTACGTGCGGGAAAAAGTTTGCTAAGGTATCAAATTTGAATCAGCACAATAAGACCCACTCCAAGAAGCCTTGAGTGACGTAAGCATGTGTGCGACTGGAGTTGCTTAGTGCGTGGGAAGCTCTGACTCAAGTTCCAGCAGCAAAGAATACTAGTTTGTTCAAATTGAGTTTAAATTCTCTTTCCAATTGGTTATGTTTTGAGTACTGCAAATTTCGAGTGTTTTGAATCTTGAAATACATGCTTGTTCAAATAATTTGCTTCTTATCATTTTAAATTTACCCAAATGCCTTCTTTTTAAACATGTAACTAGCCAGGCAACTGTCTGTTGTGCCCCTCCCCAATACTGATGGGAAGATTAATCATTAATTTGTAATTAAGATTGTATGTAACTGTGAAATTTTAAGACGATTTTTATTATTGGACAGTTTTGAGTCAATTTGTATAAGACAATCAAAGAATGTGTGTAGAGGGTAAGAGAGAGATACTAGTGTATATGTGAAAGGAAATCAAGGAGCAGAAGCAGTCTGGATAGTAGTAAAGTTTATATGTACAGTAAAGATGTCACTTCCCAGGGTACTGTCTGTCGTGCCTCTCCCCAACCTATCAAATAGACTAGCCGTTTATTTGTTTTGTAATTTTAATTTGTTGTTCTATTTTACTGTGCGGTTTTTAAGGTTTTCTTGTTTCAGTCATATTGTTTCACAATGAAAAGCTAATGTTGATAAAATTTCAAAATGTGTTGAAATACATTTGATATGTGGGTTATATGAGTGTGTTAATTCTTCTACCTCAGAGCATCTGAAACTTGTAATCGAACAAGCGAGCCAGATTGGTTTCATTCCCGCCCAACAACTTGTTCAGGGGCAACATTTATCTTTTATTATTCAGTTTTTGTAAGTGCGTAGTTTACTTGAGTGCTCACAGAGAGAACGACAACACAGTGGTCAGGAGGTTTTCGTACGTGCTACCTATCATTATGCAAACCAGTGCATGTGTGACGAGAACGTGTTGAGACACGCCCGCATCACGAAGTGGATTCCAACAACTGTGGAGGAGTTGAAAGTCTTTCTGGGAATAACCATCCTCATGGGTCTCGTTTCACTGCCCCAGCTCGACCTATACTTGAGCAAGAACTAATACGACATCTATGCTGTGCCCCTCATCAAAGCATCGATGAAGAGAGACCGCTGTTAGCTCATCCTCCGATCCATGCACTTCGTTGATGCTTCAGAAGCGCCCAACAGTCACCTGGGCAAGATATCTTCGTTGGTGTCTCATCAACAACAAGTTCCAAGGAGCCATTGAATTGGGTCGAAATCTGTGTCATTGGCGAATTTAATGTTGCGTTCGGGGACGAGTACCCTTCAGACATACCTGCCTTATCAGAACTCACAAGTACGGCATCAAGCTATACAAGCTTTAATTGACGTCTGCCTACACCCACAAATTTTTGGCTGAGCGACAGCGAAGCCTGTTATTCCAGTCGGGTTAAAAAGTTTTGTCTGTCTGCCTGACGTCTGTTAGTCTCTGTGGGTACACTATTCCCCCTGAACGGCTGGGCCGATCTGGCTGAGATTTTGCAGGGTGTTTGGGTATGTCCTTGGCTCGCTTCACGTCGAAATTCAGCTTTCTGTCTCAATCCATCTCAATCACTACAGCCAAAAAAAAAAACTTAAAAACGGCAAAACAATAACGTTTTACTGACATATGTCGTCATGTTACGTTTTACATCATTTCATATGTTTTGGAGGATGCTGACCCATTTCGACCTTCAACCCAGTCTCGAGTCCTAATGGGACGATAGTTAACCTGAATATTAGGGGAGTCTAACCGAATACGTCATGCAATTGACCAGAGAACCAACTTCATCGCCCCGCACATGAACGGGGGGTGCCCCCCAGCACAAAAGTTAGAACCGAGTGCTGCTTTGACGTGCGATCAGTTCTCCTTGCGCGGCGAGAGTATCTGCCGAAGGCAGGCCATCGCCGCAGGTCAAGGTAGGTGTTAACGCCAGGCGTTGGATTGTCGGAACTGGCGCGGCATCGCCAAGCCTGTTACGACAAGCCACTGTCTGGCGTACACCTACCTTGCTAGTGTACAGATGGAAAGAAATGTTGATAGACAAAGAGGTGCCCCACAGCCCACTGTAATTTATTTTTTATATAAAATTCCTAAACATGTATATCAAGCCATTTACATCGTACACACTTGAAGGACCATCTGCTGCCTTATCTCAATACATTTTCACAGCACAAAATGCTTTTCAAAGCGAGTTATTCTAGTCTATTCTCCGAAATTGCAAAAAGTGAGGTTAGGGCGGGAAAGAGACGATCAACAAATCCGAGCCCGGCAGGAGCACGGTCTTCAAGGTGTCGGAAGCGCTGAAACGGCGCACAAACGCCTTCATCCCTCCCCTCCGCGTCGGCGGCGCCTACGTCACCGACACCGAGGAGAAGGTGAACACCGTCGCCGAGGCGCTCAATCGCACCCCGCCGGAGTCCACGGACGTTGACCTGGCTGAGGTGGCCACCTTTATGACCTCCGAGGACAGCTGGACGCCAGAATGAGGCAGACAGGGCGCCCATAAAGCTGTGTGCCGTCTGAGCTGGGGGCGGTCATCAACACTGTTAAAAATCCACTGTGATATTACAACACAATCACCTACAGTAATGCTGTTAAATAACAACAGTATTGTTTTGTGTCTAAACGGGAAACCAATCCAGAAACAGCACTTTCGTTTCATAACAATTTCCTTGTCAAGTAACAAAATGTAATCGTGATTCAAAAATTGTGTTGTCGTTGAACTGGTTTATGTTTAGAAACAGCCTTTGCAATCTTAAAACATACATTGTTGTCAGGTTACAAGGGTCTTGTCTAATAACAGCACGATGAAATAAACACAAATTTTGGGGAAGACATCGTCGAAGACTCCAAAGAAGTATTGTTTTATTACAATCGATCTGTCAAAAACAGCACCGAGGGCAAACATGTTTGTAATAAAACAAGTCGTGCTGCTATCAAATTTAAAGCATTAGTGCTGTTAGTTTACAGCATTTTTTTAAACAGTGAAGGCCACCGCCAAGAAGAAAGCCCCGGAGCGGACGGCATCACCAACGAGGTCGTCAAGGGCACCGCGATGCTCTCTACATCATCAACGGCATCCTGGGCTCCAGCACTGGCCGGCGTGTGGAAGCAGGCCAAGGCCATCCCCCTCCCCAGGCCCGAGAAAACCCCGTCCAACTACAGGCCGATTGCACTACTCGGAGCACTCTCCAAAATTGCAGAGCGCATATTCATGGAGCGGCTTCGAGCCGCAACTGACGCACACAGTTAAAAATTGTTGTTTTAAAAAACACCAATTTACCACGCTGCTGTTTGTGAACAATTTTGCTTGTTTTAAAACGACGAATTCGTTGCTATTATTTTTATGACTTAAGCTGTTTCAAAACAATTTTTTGCTGCGTACAAACAACCCGGACAATCTAAGAAGGGGTTTACTGGGGGGTAACCGGGACTCTACTAGGTCTGTGACCTAATCGGCAAAAAAATTGGTGCAAATAAGGCTGTCTACCGGTTTAAAAACATTTGTGGACGAACGACGCAACTCGTTAGTAAACAACGAAAGTCATTTGAAAAAAACTTTGATCATTAAGAAAATTAGCAACATATTTACTGCTAAATTACAGCATAATTTTTAACAGTGCAGTGGGACGAAACGCGTAAAAAGCGGCGAGAAGTGGCATTTTAAAAAATGAACGGCAGGGTCCAACAAACTCGTCGATGTTTATTGGAAAGGCCTTGGCTATGCGTGACACTTATCAGTTTTACAATATATGACCCCAGCGAGCCACAGCGGAGCGCCAAACATGACGCATTTTCAGCTTTTCGTTCACTTATTACAATAGGTGTATAGTGTTCGCTCTGGGGCCGCCCTATTCAAGATAAAAGTGTCAAATTATATGTTTTTGGAAAGCTGACAGCCTCACTAATGTTATTCAGCAGTCAGATTTACTCTTGGGTCACCCGGTTAAAAATACATTGCCGTTAAAATTGCTACAAAATTGGCGTCTGAACGATTTTTACAGTGCGATAAGTTGAGTTGCGAACATTTGCGCACGGTTCGTGACTTGTCGGTGATAGGGCAGCCAGTCCACTTTGAACTCCATGCCACCGAATGTTTGGGAAATGTTTCGCTTTTTGAGAAAATCGCCTCCAAAAGTGCGTTCTAGACGAAACCCGAAAAAAGTGGCGATAATTCTGGGATGCTCCGATCGTCTCCAAAATCGCTAGCCGGAGGTTTTGGGGGATGTGAAACCCGTTCCGGTCAACGTCGAAAGCCGGAAATCAACGCCAGGGGCAGATCCAGCATTTAAGGAGAGGGTTTACCGTTCGGAGCCCACGGAACGATGCCAAAATCGCTACACGGGGGTTTTTGGAGATGAGAAATTCGTTCCTGTCAACGTCGAAAGCCGGAAACGAACGCCAGGGGCGGATCCAGTTTAACCCTTTCCTTGATTGCTGGATCCGCCCCTGGCGTTCGTTTCCGGCTTTCGACGTTGACGGAAACGAGTTTCTCACCCCCAAAACCCCCCGTGAAGCGATTTTAGCATCGTTCCGTGCACTCCGAAGAGTTCACCCCCCCCCCCCCCGAAATGCTGGATACGCCCCTGGCGTCTGTTTTCGGCTTAAAATTTGACGGATTCGAGTTTCTCATCCCCCAAAACCCCGGGTAGTGATTTTGGAGACGATCGGAGCATCGCAGAATTATCCCCATTTTTTTCGGGTTTCGTCCCACTGTGTGACGCCCGCAGGATTACCCCGGGATGCACAGAGGGGGTTTTGTCCGAGGCCGAGGAACGAACGAACAACTTGTTCGAGTCACCTCCTTAAACCTCACTCAGATTAACAAACTGAGCTGGAGCTGCGGTATGGCGGCTCTGGCCCTCAGCAAGGCCTTTCGACTCCATTTGGCATGAGGCCTTACACTTCAAGCTATGGCTTTCGGCTTCCCGCTTCCACTCCGCAACCTGGTCCGGTCTTATCTTGCTGATCGATCCTTCCGAGTCCATGCCATGGGCATCCAGTCGGAGGTCTTCATGGCCAGATTCGGCGTGCCGCAGGGCTCTGTCGTAGGGCCACACCTCTACATTTTGTATACGGCGGACTTCCCCAGGCCTGCCTGAACCGTCGTGGCACAATACCCCGATGACACGCCGCTCCTGGCCGCCTCCAAGAGCCCGTCAGGATCGCCCGGATCCTCAACAGAGCCCTCGCTCCCTCCACCACATACTTCGGACGCTGGAGACTCGGTGACAACGCCGCCAAGACCCAGGTCCTTCTCGTCAAAAACGGAGCCCGGAAGCGCCGGCACGCTGAATTCAGCCTCCGCGTAGCCGACGAGGAGGTCCTGGAGTCCGAGAGCAAGACCCTCAAGTACCTCGGGGTGTACTTCGACCGGACCCCCCGCTGGTATCCGGACAAGTGACCACAATTAAACTGACCCAGGTACAAAATGACCCCTGAAACATATTGACCACGACTGCACAGTGAACCCATATTAGATTGCCACCACTTTTTTAACAATTTAGGACAACAAATAGCGTCGAGGCGTGGCATCGCAGGCTGAACACCATCATGGGCAAGGCGCACCCCACCCTCTACTTTGCCCTTGACCAGCTGCAGTCAGAGGTCATGGAGGTGGAGCGGGACATTGAGCGGCTGGGCAGCGGACGGTCGCCTGAAAAGAAGAAGCGCAACCAGTACGTGCTGATGGACGCCCGCATCAGCCGTGTCATGGAGCGCTACGACCAGTACATGGAGGACGGAGAAATGCTGGAGTTCCTGAAGGCCATCGGCCACAACATCGCCGGAAACCTGTGATGGAGGCAAACCCCGAACTTGAACCCCGAATTTGAATAAATATTTGCTTTTTCGATTTTTTTTTTTGTGGTCAGTGTTTAGGGGTCAGAGTGTGGCCAGTATGTATGTGGGGTCAGAGTGCGACGTGGTCACTTGTCAGTGGTGAGTGGGGGACGTGGTCAGTGAGAGTGTGGTCGGCTGTCCTAGACCCCTGCCCGCTTCCGCCCCCGTGCGGACTACATCGCCACCAAGTGCAGAGCTGTGCGGATGATCCTTTGCCGCTCATGTCGTCTAGGAGCTGTTTGTCACCAAGCGGAAAACTTCACCTTTACAAGACAACAGTCAGAACCATTATTTCGCACGGCTGTCCGGCATGGGCTAGGCAGCTTTCGTCGGCGGCGTGGGGTCGCCTCCAGGCCGCCCAAAACATCAGTCTACGCGCCGCCCTTGGGAAACGATGGGGCTCAAGTACTGTCGAAGCTCACGCTAAAAGCAACGTTCTCTACTCCACGACCCCATCATGGAGATTGCCGAAATTCTATGAAAAGACCGCTGAATCCATGCCCAAATCTGAGGAACCCGCCCGAGACAGCGCAGTGGCCCCGCATTTCCCCCGGCTAGGCCGCCAGAGACGACCCAGACGCGACCCGAACGACCCCCATTGAACGCTGCACGTAGGCAACACGCATTAAGCGCACCATGCGCTTACAGTAAGCCAGAAGGCGCGCGAGCGCCGAGCGGGTTGCCTACCCATCACAGGTCGGTCACCGGGCCATCACTCAGCCCGGCCCGCATTAAGCGCACCATGTGCTTAAAGTGAGTCAGCCGGCGCGCGTGCGCCAAGCGGGCTGCACCTGTCATCAAGGTGTCAAGCTGCCTGGGCATCGGTGCTTCGGACCTTCTCCCTCGCATCGTGTGGTCCGGGCCGCTCACCGAGTTACCCCGCGTCGCGTTGCGCCGGGCCAAGCCGGGCCGCGTCTGCCAACACCTTCTCTAGTGTTATGGCCATTTACTGAGTTGGTGGCGTCCCGGGCTTCGCGGGGCTTCGCGGGGCTTCGCGGCGAGCGGCTGCGTGTCCGTCCGTCCCGTCTGTGCGAGTCCGCAGTTTGGCGCTGTGCTGCGTCGTGCCGTGCGGTGCGGCCGGCAGGCCGGCGCCTCCTTGTCTATCATAGTTCGGTAATTGCCGTCGTCCTCACTCCACTTTTCGAAACGGAAATTATGCGCTCAGCGAGCGGTTTGATTCCAAGCAAACCAGCGCGCCGCTCGGCCCGGCTCGGCCGCATGGCCGCATCCATCCTTGTTTTTCCCTGGGCCGAGGCCGGTGTCCAGTATCCAGTCAGTGTATGCCCGGGCCGGCCTAGTGGGCCCCGGCGCAAGCCTCGACTCGACAGCGCCCGCGCTCTGCCCCTGCCTGCCGGGCGATTTCGGTGCCCAGCCTGCTGCAGTAGCTGCAGCAGAGGCCTGGCGCTGTACCCCATTTTTCTGATTTCGTGAACCCGCTCCGCTCCGCTCGTTCCGAGCCGAGGCAGTGAGTTTGCCAGAAGATCGGTAGAGGCGGCCAAAAATTTTAGACGCGTTTTGAGCCTCGCTACTATATGGGACTCGATCCGAGCGTGTGGCACCGGCTGTTGGCCGTGGGCTGGCCGCTGGCCGCCTCGTAGCACTGCGTTGCGTAGCCCAGCAGCCGAGCTCGCACAGCGCTGGCTGGCTGGCTCGCTGCGCTAGCGAGCGGTTCGATCCCAGGCAAACCAACGCGCCACTCAGCCGCACCCATCCTTGTCTTTCCCATATGTCGCCTTGATAGAGAGAGACGGCCGATGTGCTCGCTTCGTGATGGTCAGAATAAGTGAATTGGCGGCCGCCTAGTTTTTTTTCTCCTTTATAATGTTTTTTTTTCTGTTTGCAGGTGTGTTGGCTGAAGTTAACGATGACTTACTTGCTTTTCGGAGAGAAAGAGCCTTTGTGCTGCCAGGCACAAAAGTCATTGATATTTCGGCTACTCACAAAGGTAGTGCAACCGTTTTTTATGTCTCGCGCCACGCGTTTGGGTGCTCCTTGCTTACCCGAAGTTTTTGTTGCAGTCATGTATGAGCAAGTGTATGAGTTAATTGCGTCATGTGAGTCCTTGCCCGACGGCGGTGAGGGCGTCTGGGGGCCTGTCGCGGCCCCCGTCCGATATGCGGCGGCTCCGAAGCGGATCAGGTGCAACTTTTTTGCCAGTGCACTCAACTCGCTTGCGCACTACTCAATCCATGTGCGGCGAGGTTGCCGAAACTTCAACCAAAATAGTAAGTTACCTGTCTGGCCTTCTTGTTCTTTCTTTTTTCCCCCATTTCTTTGCATTAAGTGACGTGTCTGTTTCAGTCCGGCAAAGGTCAGAGCGTTTAATTACAACGCCAGAATTTTCAAGCTGATGTTTGGTTCCAACCTTACGCCCCTCCCCGACGCGGGTGAGGTGGTTAACGACGACGAGGAAATTGAGGACCTCTTACAGATGGATTTCGTGGAGGAATTGGGCCCTGGAGACGTTGCTGGGGCGGTGCGGCAGAACAACCGAATGTGAGTTTGCCTTCGGGCTTTGCTAGCTTGCCTGGCTTCTGTTTCTAAGTGGCAAGTGTCTCATCTGTCCCTTCTGCTTGCAGTCGGGAACTGGACGACGCTGTGGAAGCTGACTCCGCATTGCTCCTGCTTTCCTGCGGAGGGCCGTCGTAGCCGCGCGCGCCGGGGATGAAGAGTGAGTATTTGGTCAAGAATGAGTGACTCGCTTGGTGGTCGGCCCCGAAAAAGTGTGTTTCAACTTGCTCTTCTGCCAGGCTAAGGAAGCCGAACTCCACGTTATTCGCCGAGGCGTGCATGCGCATCACGTCAAACATGTATTACTTGACGCGTGAGGTTAGCGGGTAAGCGGACCGATCGTTTGCTAGCTGATGTTAGGTCTGTCTGAACTTGGTGAGCTAATTGCGTTTCTTCCAGTGTCGTGGCACCTCCGCCCGGCTCACCACCCGGCTCACCACCCGGCCCACGTGGCGGCCCACGACCCGGGACCAGCCAGGCCGGGGCCAGCCAGGCCAGGACCAGCTGGAAACGCATGTCTGAACCAATCCCTTCGTCCTCCAGGTCCAGCAACCCCGGCCCTTCTTCCTCCAGGTCCAGCAACCCCGGCCCTTCGTCCTCCCTATCGTTCCAACTCCCTTTGGCGAGCAGCACTCCGGGCCCATCGACGCGTCGTCCAGAGCAGCACGGCCCCTCCACCAGCCGCCCCTCCACGAGCTCGAATGTGACAAGCTACTCGCCCAAGAGCATGGAGTTCACGTGCATGGCCAGCAGCACTCCGGGCCCATCGGCGCGTCGTCCACACTGTTAAAAATTGTTGTTTTAAAACAACAACACAATTTACCAACCTCGACAACGCTGCTGTTTGTGAACAAGTTTGCTTGTTTTAAAACGACGAATTCGTTGCTAATTATTTTTATGACTTAAGCTGTTTCAAAACAATATTTTGCTGCGTACAAACAACCCGGACAATCTAAGAAGTGGTTACTGCGGGGTAACCCCCGCGTGGAAGGATCTGTAGTGAAACTACAGTTTAAACTACAGTGCCAAAACTGCAGTTGCTGACTGCAGTTTTTTGTAAGAACAAACTTCAGAACTTGTACAGTTGTACAGTTGTACAGTTTGCTCCTGGAACTGAAGGTTGCTGTGCTTTAAAACTGCACTCTATCTGAACTGTTATTTGTTAACTAGGTATTGAGTACGGTCTGTACTTTAAAGGGAAGTTATTAATTCTTTAATTCTGTAGTCTACTACTGAAGATCTGCCTATACTTGTATCTTCAGCACAATCCACAAAGCAAATGTAGTTTCTGGTCACATTTTTATACACAATGACAAGCAAGTTGAATGTTTACTACAATTTGCAGTAATTTTGCATTTCAGGCATGGTTTAAAGATAAGTCAAGCACTGCAATTTGATATGAAGACACAGAAACAATTATAAAACGTACCTAAAATATAGAATATTAGGATGGGAATAGATATATTTTTTAGAAATTTTAGTAATTTCTTTTAAAAGTTTTCAAGCTATAAAGGTTGGTTTTAGTCTCTATAATGTATGAGCCTAGGAAGTTATAAGTGCGCAGACCAACAGTTTACGTTGAAATACTGGACATTGGAGACTTTTAGAAGACACGACTAAACTAAAATTTTAAAAAAAGCAAAAACACATGACTGAATGTAACCAAATCTTTAAAACATCATCTGGTAATCTGTTTGATTATTTTATAACGTTCCATATTGGTCAGGTATTATGTGACAAGGAATCGTGGAAATCAACAAACCACAATGTGTCACTAGTTTGACAAAGATGACAAACAAGTTCTAGTTAAGAAGCATCAAACTCATTATAACCAGGTGTTTGAATGTTAAACGCAACAAAAATTAGGAAGCGTCTTGATCCAGAATGTCTCAGAAGTTAAAAAGGTAACGACTCCTGTCGTTGAAAAATAAGACTGAAAAGGCACTCTAAATTAAATCACTTCATGGTTTCTTTGTTTCAGAGGCAAACTTAATACAAATTACTTCTTGGATTTGCAAAATTTACTTATAGTACAGAGCAGTTTACAGTAAAACTGTATTTTTCTTGCAGTTGCACTCTAGTTCCTGGGGATAGCAGGCCTTTCCATGTGGTCGAGTGGCCAAGCCCTGTCCCACATGGAAGCTCAGTGGAGCAGTGGTCAAGGCCTCTGCTTCGCAACTGAAGTGTCCGAGGTTCAACTCCCGGCAACATTCACCCAAGAAACACAATCAACACAACTTCAGTTACCCATGGGGTGGGAGGGAGGAAGAATTTCCTCAAAACAGGGCTCGAAAATTACTTTTTTTGAATTTTGACCGCAAAATTCAAACTGCAGTATCTTTTCTTTTTTAAACCAAGTCTACCTGTGTAAATAAACTACAGTAAAACTGTACTTTGAACTATATAGTCAAGTGGGACAAACTGGGGTCAAAAACTATAGTTGTCCGAAATAACTGGTAGTTTTTATACAGTTTAACTATAGTTTTCTATACTTTATCTTTACTTTAACTACATTTTTATGCACTCAATTAACAGTTTAATTGTATTTAAAGTACAGAAATCTCTCTTTTAAATCTAAATAGACAATTACAAAAAAAAATATATTTTTCCAGTGTAGCCTAAACTACAGATCCTTCCACGCGGGCCGGGACTCTACTAGGTCTGTGACCTAATCGGCAATAAAAATTGGTGCAAATAAGGCTGTCTACCGGTTTACAAACATCTTGTGGACGAACGACGCAACTCTTTAGTAAACAACGAAAGTCATTTGAAAACAACTTTGATCATTAAGAAAATTAGCAACATATTTACTGCTAAATTACAACATAATTTTTAACAGTGCAGAGCAGCACGGCCCCTCCACCAGCCGCCCCTCCACGAGCTCGAATTTGACGAGCTACTCGCCCAAGAGCATGGAGTTCACGTGCATGGAGTAAGTTATTCGTTTCAGTTGTCACTAGGTGAACTATTCGAGATACTCGGTGGTATTTATCTATTTTTCTTGTTTTTGTTTCAGTTTACCATCTTCCTCAAAAAGGAAGAAACGACAGCGTCAGGAGGACGATGACGACGAGGAGGAGGATGAGTCACGCGCGCGCTCGGCGCGGGCCGCTGCGAGCTGTGAGCTTCTGGATTCAATCCCCAGCCACGTCGCAATGATCGCTCCCAGCCTCCCCCGGCCCTCCCTACTCGACTCGCTACTTCAGTCTCCAACGCCGACGATGGGAATCGAACCTTCGAACAGCCTCCGAGCAGGCCCCACTGCGACAAGACCGACTTGCGGTGGAGCTAGTTACCTGCTTCCCCAGTCCTTCTCCTCCCTTCGCTGGACTTAGCCGCAGAACGCTCCGACTGCTTGGACCGATTGGTCATGGACTTGTTCAGACCTTCTCCTCCCTTAGCACGACCTCCAGCCGCCGTTTCTTCACTGCTGCCCCGGACTTAGAATCTCCTCAACCAGAACACTACATGGAGCTGTTACGCAGGCCTTAAGGCACTTTAAGGCCCTAATTGACTGCGCGACGCCTCCACCCGGACGTGACGACCCCAGGCGAGTCTCCTCGACTCCCCCAACCCTCCGAGCTCCAACCACACCCGCCGCCAACGCCGGGAGTCGAACCCTCGACTCTCGGGCCCACTTAGCCGCCGCCTCGCGCGGCGCGGGACCAACGCCGCCAGCTCACTCCAGCGCCGGCCCACCTTGCTGACAGAGGTTAAGCGCAACTCCTGCACCTGTGAGCAAGGCGCGCCGAGCTCTCTGCCCCGTCTCCACCACCTAGACGGCCCCGGCGTGCGCCTCGCCCTGCTAGCACAGGCCGCGCACGCCAACCCCAGCTGCTCCAACATCCAGCAGCACCCTGGCCAGCCTCGCTCTTAGACCTTCGGAAGTCTTAAGCCGCTGGCCCAACGCAAAGCCCGAGAAAGCCTTCGGGCACTTTCTTTTCCTCGGCAAAACTTTTCTTTCAGGTCTCACCGGACGGGCCGTGGATGGCCGCCGGTCGAGCAACAGTCCCAGATGTCCCTTCGCAGGACCAGCCAACGGAAGCACCGCCCCCCCCCTCTTGTGCGACCACTTAATTTATTTTCCTTTATTTATATTATTTTTTCCCCCGGTAAGGGAGGGTGGGGCAGTTTGAAACAGGGGCAGTTTGAAACAAACACCAATATTAAAGCAATGAGGGCTGCCGAAGGAAATGTGAGTGTGCACAATCTTCTATTTTCATGATCTTACTGATTTGCGATCGACACGGTCGCCAACGGTGCACTTAAGTGGCCTTGAAAACAAGGTGAAACTTCGGTACCATTGAAATTGGCCTAAACTTAAATTTCTAAGTCACGGGAGTTTCCGTCTGGGTTTCGCTAGTAAGCAATCATCTCCCGCGCACTTACTTCATCTTTTAGTACCATATTAGAGAAACGTAACGCACTCTCGGACACTGACGTAGCCCTCACCAAGTCCGGCGGGGAGCAGCACAATTGGAATGGTGCCCTCTGGGGCAGTTTGAAACAGAAGTGGATGGGGCAGTTTGAAACACAGCAATATCACCAGAAAAAACGTTTGATGTTATGGAAAGCGAGTATAATGATGGAAGTTCGTAATTCCAGATGGCATCAATGAAGACATTGTATGTTTGACCCGTGACTTGCATCAAAATGCAACATTTATAGACTATTGCATGTTGTGAACTTTGCGGGCAGGAAAAGGCCTTCATTTCAACTCCAAAACAGTAATGTGTGTTAACAACTTTTGTTCGTCTCTTTGAGACGAATCCATTGCCATACAAATTTTCGAAAAATTCGCATTTTGAAAAATATGCTTTTTTGGCTTTTTAATTATTATTAAAAATGTTTAAAAAGTTCGTCAAAATGTCAGCACTTGCATGGCAACGTCTTTTTGAGTCTACTTGAATCTATTTGAGTTGTGTACGCGGCTCTTTTTGGCCCGTGTTGACTTCCATACAGCTGTTTGAAACTGCCCCATCGCTGTTTCAAACTGCCCCGGCCTGGGGCAGTTTGAAACAGATGCAAGGGTTGGAGTTTCACCTTATTATTAACGTTGAACGAACTTGTAAGCGTCTGCGGGCGTTTTCTAGTTGGCTGAGCGATAGCGAAGCCCGTTACTTCAGTGCGGTTGAAAAGTTTTGTCTGTGTGTGTGTCTGTGTGTGTGTGTACACTACTCCTCCTGAACGGCTCGGCCGATCTGGCTGAGATTTTGCAGGCTTACTAGGTATGTTCTTGGCTCGGCACACGCGAAATTTGACTATCCTAGCTCAACTGGTTCAGTTTTTATAGCCGAAAAACACCTAAAAAACGGCGAAAAATCGAGTTTTCTGCAGGCAGATCACTTCTGTCTTGAAGAAGGGGGGTCTGGGGGGCGGGGCCCCGCAGCATGCATCAAGTTAGAAGTAACCGACGATGGACAAGCCATTGCCTGCCGAAGGCAGGCTAGCGCCGCAGGCCAAGGTAGGTACGCCAGGCGCGGATTGAAGGAACAGGCAGCGAGACATCGCGAAGCCTGTTACGACAAGACGCGGTCTGGCGTAAACCTACCTTGTCTAGATAATGAGTCATTCTATCAATCTAGTGCAAACACGCAGCATATAGACCAACAGTACGATTATAATAACGAAATTCCAAATTCTGTTTCAAACTGCCCCACCCTCCCTTAAATAACAGGTTTTTCACTCTGTTTCCTGTTTAATCTGTAAAATAAATTTATCTGAACCTACTTAAATTTCTAAAAACTGTACCATGATTTTATGCGAGCCAATGGCACCGCGCCTACAAACTCCCGCGCTCTTATTGTAAAGGGTAAACTTGTCTTTGAATGAATAAATGTTTTGAATTGAATTGCACCTCAGTTGCGTCGCAGAGTCCACCCAGGGAGGAGTCTCCACGCCACTCCACACTCTGCAACAAAAAAGGCGCGGGAACGTCCCATCGCCCTCTACCGTGAAACGGGGCAACTTCGGACACTTTTGATAGGGTTTTGTGAAATTGTGAAAGTCGTGGTGCTGTCATGGACTTGAGGGTTATAATTTATCATCTACCCACCTTTAGCTTCGATTTGGCGCTTATTTCAAATATCTGCACCTCACCGTTTTTACAGTGGAGGGTCCGAAGCAGTTTCCGAAATTACCCCGTGTTTTGGGGCAATTTCGGACACCCCTGGAAAAAACGACTTTTCGTTCTGATTTTGGTCCCAAAATCGATCACTGTCTCTTTCTTAAGTGCTAATATGATTATTGGCTGAGCGATAGCGAAGCCCGTTACTCCAGTGGGGTTGAAAAGTTTTGTCTGTCTGTCTGTTTGTTTGTCTATCTGCGTGTGTGTGTGCACTACTTCTCCTGAACGGCTCGGCCGATCTGGCTGAGATTTTGCAGGGTCATTAGGTATGTTCCTGGCTTGCCACACACCAAAATTCAGCGTTCTATCTCAATCCATTCGGTCATATTAGCCAAAAAACACTTAAAAAACGGCAGAAAAAAGACAACTTTTTGGGTACTTTCAACTTTGTGTCAAGTTCCATATCGCTTCATATGTTTTTGAGGCTGCTGATGACGAAAAGAGAACTCGTTCGGTTCCCCGACCGAAAGTTGAATCCGATTGGTGCAGATTTTGATGACCAAATGCTATTTTTGAGGGGATCACGCCCATTTCCACGGTCTGCCTGGGAAAGCAGCCTGCCGAAGGCAGGTTAGCGCCGCAGCCGCAGGCCAAGGTAGCCCCTAGACGAAGGCCAAGTCCCGGCCAGGGGGCCATCACCCGGCCAACACCCGGCCAAGTCCGGCCAACACCCGGCCTGGGCCCGGTCAACTCCGGCCAAACCCGGCCTCGGACAACATCCCGCCGTTGCTTGGCCAGCACGCGGCCCATTCCGGCCATACTAACAAGGTAGGTTTACGCCAGACCGCGTCTTGTCGTAACAGGCTTCGCGATGTCTCGCTGCCTGTTCCTCCAATCCGCGCCTGGCGTACCTACCTTGGCCTGCGGCGCTAGCCTGCCTTCGGCAGGCAATGGCTTGTCCACCGTCGGTTACTTCTAACTTGATGCATGATCTCGGTCCACCTTGGGGTGGAGTTACTCCAAAGACGAATTGCCCGTTGAGAAAGTACGAAGGCCCGCCTCGGATCAGACGCGGAGACTGTTTTCACTCGACTAAAATCGCGAATTTTCCAAGGCATATAAGATTATTTCGATCAACTTCGAGACAATACTGCTCCCAAACTAAGGCTGATAATCGCACTCCGTAACACTGGCATGCTAATGGAAGGTCCAAGGACCAATTGCCCGTTGGAAAAGTACGAAGGCCCGCCTCGGATCAGGCGCAGAGATTGCTTTAACTGGACTAAGAACGCGAATTTTCCTAGGCATAAAAGACGATGTTGATCAAATTGGTCTTCACCAATTGCCCGTTGGAAAAGTACAAAGGCCCGCCTCCGATCAGACGCGGTTTCTGCTTAAAGTCGGCCCAAAACACGATTTTTCAAAGGCATTTGTAACCGTTTTGAGCAGCTTTGAGACAATACTGCTCTCTTACGAAGGTGGATAATCGCACTCCGTGACAAAGGCATGCTATAGGAGAGGTCCCGTAGGGTTGCGAAATTGTTCCTGGGGATCGCGGAAATGTTTGGCTGCAAATTTGGGGTCGCGAGCCGATAAAGGTTGAGAACCGCTGGGATATCCTGAAGGGCTGATGACTTCCGCGGAAATATTTGGCTGCAAATTTGGGCCAGCCTGCTCAACAGGCGTGTCTGCGGGGCTGCCTACCCACTATTTACCATTTCCATTCAGGACTAGACCACACATGATCGTATGCCATTTCGGGCCCGAAAAAGGCGCTGTGAGTGTTATGGGGAGCCTCGGAAGCGCTTCAGACAGCGAAAAATACCCTTTTTCGGCCGTTTAATTAGTATGGCCGGAATGGGCCGCGTGCTGGCCAAGCAACGGCGCACAGTGGGCTAAAACACCCTTTTAGGCGCTCAAAACCTCTTTCTTGAAAATCGTTTAAACGGGCAAACTTTTTCTCTATCGGATAGGAAATTTTCTGCAGATTTCAAATCTGGTCGTATTTTTGTTGTCAGACCAAAACTACGACCACTACAGGCCGTCAAAGTTAAAACTTGTGATAATGTGTTATTTTTAGTAAAAAATGCAACAAAACGCCACAACGATTTTGACGGCTTTGCATCTACATTTTGAATCTCCAGTGGTTCCATTTTAAAGAACAAGTATTCCCGTTCAAAATGATACCCGAGTTATCTTCCTGCGATAATTTGAGGGGTGTTGGTGTGCATATAATCGCTTTATTTGTATAATTTTTACTTTAAAAACAAAAGTTTGAGATCTACTATAGAATCAAGCACTATCAAGGAGGTTTCAGCGCTGGCAATTATTGACCTATGTGTCAATTGAAAGGATCAACAGAGAAAACCTGCGCATATTTGCGCAAACAGTAATACACGGCTGTGAAACATTATAAAATTGGCAATTTCCCCGTTTTCGGTAGAAAATGCGTCCCAACGAAGAAAGAATCCATGCAACCGTGTCTCCATCCCAACCATCCCGTATCTTTTCACTTGCTATTTGGCTCCTTTTCCGGAGCCCCCCGCCCCTTCTCTACAGCTAACCCTCCAGAAAAGGCCACCCGGAAGTGCAACAGAATTGATGGTAATGCAGATCTTCTGACCGCAATGTTGTTTCATCTCATCCTGTGATCAGCTCTTTCAGGAAAAAAAACCTAAAGCCAAGTCTTAAAAAATGTGTGCCGCAGTTCTTTCACTTTTAGTTGACCCCTTTGATGACCAGGCTAATGAGCCTGCCATGTTATTATTCCATGAAGAGTAAAATGATTCGTATATCATTTAAAAATTGATTTTAGGAAATTAAAGTTTGACAGTTGCTATAAAATCTGTAACCATGATTTTTTTACAGTATTGTTTTTAAGAACGTACATATAATTTAAGTGATGTTTTTGACTCCTTTAAGCGGTTTTCAATTGTTTCGTCTGCAATTAACATTTAAAAAAGCCTACACTATGTTTTGCATTGATCTAGTGGAAAGAGAGAGTGCTCCCACAGACTCAGAAATATACAACATACAAATACGATTATATTAAATCAATTTTCGGTGACCCACGGCTGAGATAAGGTCACACTTGCCGCCGCTTGTTCAAAATCTCATAAAGTAAGACCAAAAGAGGGTCTGTACCAAATTTGGGACATATACGATCAAAAATGGCTGAAATATAGGTTTTGAGCGCCTAAAATGGTGTTTGAGCCCACTGTGCGGCGGGGTGTTGTCCGAGGCCGGGTTTGGCCGGAGTTGACCGGGCCCAGGCCGGGTGTTGGCCGGACTTGGCCGGGTGTTGGCCGGGTGATGGCCGGGCCTGGGCCGGGTGTTGGCCGGACTTGGCCGGGTGTTGGCCGGGTGATGGCCCCCTGGCCGGGACTTGGCCTTCGTCTAGGGAGGTGTATACGCCAGGCGTGGATGGTCGAAACTGGCGCAGCATCGCGAAGCCTGTTACGACAAGACACGGTCTGGCGTACACCTACCTTGTATGAGAAATTCGAAAGGGTTAAGATGTAAAGGTAAGGTAGGGTTGGTCATTCATACATAATAAGAAGTCATGTTTTTGCACTCATATGTAGTTCGATTTCAGGAATAGTGGGTGGAACTAGTAGAGCCATTTAGAACGCTTCTATTGTTTAATCTTTGACCGATTAGCTTTCTTAGGCAACTCGGGCCATACTTCATTACGCGAAAGTGAATCTTAAATCTTCCTCTACAAGATTACATACGATCACATACATGCATATGAAGGGCAAGTAGTCGTGTCGTATGTACGGTTAGGAAGATACAGGGGCTCAGTGGAAAGCTTTGCATTTCAATTGTAGTAAACCGGCGACCGGGGCGGGGCGGTTCCAAAGGGTGCAAGACGGCGGTTAATCAATGTTTTCCGAAACACAAGCCGGTTGCATGTCCTAGTGGCCCAGGGCGAACACGCAGTACGCAATCTGTTGGCTGGAGCTCAGTCCGACCCAAGCCGACTCCTCCAAAAGTGCTCTTTTTTCAGTAAAACCGAATTTAGTGGATGAAGGATGCAAATACCCAAACTTTTTATTTTTTCTATCGAAAGAGGACACTTTTCTGAGTAGAATGACGCCTCGGGAGCTCTGATACGAGTTGTCTAACAGTCCTCTTTATGGCGTTGAAAATAGCCATTTTTTCCTGAAAAATATTCATTGAGAAAATGTTCTGATTTCACTAAATCGGCTCCACAGCCTTTCTGGTGCATCGTATCTCATTTCCAAGGGCAGTTTTGGATTCACAAAGAAAAAACGCTTAAAATGATGTATGACTGATGAGGCAGAGACATCGGATAGCAGAACAGCAAGGCTTCGACTAAAAAGTAGCTAATTTTTTTAACGTTTTTCGACTGTGCATCTCCACTTTCGAGAAGCTGCACAGCCTAAACGAGCCCCATACCCACCTTTTTTGAACATAGCAATCGAAAGTTAAAGGTTTGGGCTACATTTTGCGCAATTCAGATTTGCCTTTCGGGATGTGGGTGTACGTTACCCAGAGCCTTAAACATTGGCGAAAAAATTTAGGGATTTTTTTCATTTGTCAAGATTTCCATAGTGTAGGGCACTCGAATCTCAAATCCAATTACATATTCTGATTACCCATTTTTTTGCGCTTCCAACGAACCCCTCTTTTTCGCTGTAGCTTAAATATTAACGATTGCACGGTGCAAAACGTAATATCATGTCATTTTCCTACATCGATTTTAGGTCCCAGTCCCAAAAACCCATGGAGCATCCCATGAGTCATGGGACGCCATGGGACACCATGGACCGATTTTTCCCATGGGGAAGATATCCCATTGATTTTTTGCACCATTTCCCATGGTGTTGAGCAACCCATGGGGAGATGCCCCATGGTGTGTCCCATGGGAGCACTTCCTTGCCATGACAGAGTGTCTAGAAAGATCATTGTTTGAAGTGCCTCCGTCTGCGAGGGTCATCACCCACATTCATGTCAGCCTCAGGTGAACTTTTCACGATACAACCGATTTTGGAACTAGATTTTGTCTACAAGTCACCGTTGACATGATATTTCCTAAACGTAAAAATTAGACGGAGACTTCAACGCACGGGCAGGAATTCCATCCCATGGGAATGGCGACGCCATGGAAAAGTTCACACCATGGAGAGGCCCTCCCATGGTGTTCATCCCGCGCCATGGGAAATCACCTCTATTTTCCATGGGAGGACACTTACCCATGGTGCTGACCCGCGTTCTCATGGGATTTCAGTTAGGTCCCATGGAATATGACTCATGGGATCCCATGCGACCCATGGTTTTTTGGGACTGGGGTTATTTTTGAAGATACACAAAAACCTCGATATCTCCGGAAGTTTTCGTCCGATCCGACTGAGATTTTGCACAAAATTCTTTCTTGGGGGGTACTATAAGTGACCCAAATTGCATCAAAATCGGAGATGGTCACCTACGAAAGTGGCCCCGTAGGCATGGAATGCCCCTTATACCCAGGCGAAAATGTGTCTGTTCGTATACATGGTACAGGCTGTTTCTACGGTGATCTTGCTACGGCCAGTAGCCTGTTCTTGTCAAGTAAATTCGTACACACTGTCTGTTGCTGTACAGTCTATTGCCTGTTCACTGTCTGTTTCTTACGTGTAGCCGGCATAGATGGTTGACCGTTCGCAGTGTGTTCCCTAGGCGTTCCCCTAACCGGCTGCAACCTGTTCGTTGCCTGTTCCTTACGTGAAGTGAGTACGGACTCCGCGGCTGTGGAGGGGGTGCCGGCCGCGCCGCTGCCCCCTCCACCGGCATGCGCGGCTGTCTTCTGCCGTCTCCCCTCCCGTCCTTCACTCCCGGACACCGTAAAAAAAAAATATTTTATTTACTTGTTACCCCTCTTTCCCTCCTCCCCTTCCCTCCTTTCCCCCTCTCCCCCTCTCTCCCCCCTCCTCCGGTCCTCCTTCGCCTTTCACTACTTTCCTTACTCCGTGGCTTGCTACGGTCCTCCTGCATCGGCTCCGACCCGGGATTGAACCCGCGCCGTCCGATCACAGTGCCATCGCCTTACCACTCGGCCACCCTTGCGCATGCTGTGAGGAGCCGTAAAACACACTGATGGACGGAGCAGTCAGGCAACAACCTGCCCCCACCCGCCGCCCGCCCCACTCTGTGCGCCTCCCCCCTCCACTGTGGCTGTAGCGTTGTCTGTTCCTTCCATGTTTATGAACAGTCACTGAACCGGTTGAAAGACGTTCCTTGTCCGTTCGGACGCAGGCAGGGTTCCCTGTTCGTAACGTGTTGGTAAACGCACGTTGAACTGGCTACAGGTCGTTCCGTGCCCGTTCGGGCTCAGGCAGAGATTCCCTGTTCTTTGCGTGTTTGTAACCGCACAGCCAACCGGCTACAGGACGTTCCTTGCCCGTTCGGGCTCAGGCGGAGTTTGCCTGTTCTCTACGTGTTTGTAATCGCACATCAAACCGACTAAAGGACGTTCCGTGTACGTACGCGCGCGGGTAGAGCTAAGTGTTTACTGCACGTTTGAGAAACAGACGGTAGACCGGCTATAAGAGGTTTCGTGTCCGTTTCCGAACAGGTTGAGTTGACTGTTTCTTAGGTGTTAAAAGAACTTGTGGGAAGCAGACAACACACTGCTCTTTTCCTGTTTGCCGTCTGCTTTCGGGAAGCTGTTTCGTGGATGTTATGAAAACAGACTATAAACGCTCTCTTATTGTTGTGCGCGTTCTTACGCTGTTTCGTCTCTGTAACGTGTTTCTTACCTGTTCACCGAACAGACAGAGAACACGCTCTTACCGTTTCCATTTTCGCCTGGGTAGATGCTGCCGACTAGCGACGCGGGCTCCTAGCGTCACTGCAAAGCCATTGGTAAGTTTGCTTGCCACAAATTTGGCAAGCCGTTTTGAATACTGAAATTTGAAAAGCTTCGGTCAGCAATCATCATGAGCTTCCCAAATTTTGGCAAGCTGGGGAACATCTTTTGGCCAAGCTTGCCAATTTTCGCCATTCAAAACGGCTTGCTAAATTTGTGGCAAGTAAACTTACCACCGGCTTTGTAGTGGTCCTACACTGAGAATGAATAAGTCATGATCAATACCCAATTTTGGGTGAGGTACACTTCATCACTCAAAGTTGGGTGAGGAAACTTTCTTTCCCCAAATTTGGGTGATAAAGAATTCCTCGCCCAAAATTTAAGTCATGATCATGACGCTTTCATTCTCAGTGCAGAGTTGCCAGATGGGACGATATTTCTGAACTTAGGTCATTTCCGCAGGGATCCTTGAATTAGCATAACATTAAACTAACACTGCTTTCATTAACAGGAAGAGTACCGATACATATCAGCCACTTTGGCCCGTGCGTTAAGAGACGTGCGAATTTCGCCTGATTGGATTTGAACCAGATTCTAGGGCCGCACTGCTGTCGTACTTTTTCGGATTTTTTTCTTACCGATGTAAACCAGTCCTTTACACACGGGTACGTCAGGCGTAGATTGTCGGAACTGGCGAAGCATTCCGAAGCCTGTTACGCCAGGCCACTGTGTTGTGTACACCAACTAGGTACCTACGAATACCAATTCTCAGCCACATAGCACTGAAAACCTCGATATAGTTAAGAAAAATAAAGTAAAAAAAAGTTCCAAATTTAGAAAACATCTGTTTTCTTGGCCAACAAATATATTTAGCGACCAAATATTTTAGGATGTTTTTTCTCACCATCAGGGCATTTTAGAAAAAAAAAATAAAAAATAAGCAAACTTGGAAGGGGTCATGGGAAGGCGTTACGTACTAAATTAAGTAGCTCATGGCTCACGGCTTCAGAAGTCCCGACGGGGCAAGTGGATGAATGAATGGGTATTCTCTACTTCACACGCAGCAAACAGAATGTTCTTACGGATACATCTATCTGCATTACGGCCATTTTATAGCAATCGTAATTACGGATAAATTTTGCTTGTCATACGGATGACTTCATCCGTTTTTTCAAAAGAGTGGGGGGGGGGGCTAGGAGCTCGACTTTAGCAGTACGCCAGATCAGGATCTAGGGAAAAGAAGGCCGACCGACCTAAAAACTGTGTTGTGGTTTCCGATACCTCCCGACAGGACCTTTTCAACTAGGGGTCGGAACACTGTTAGAAATTAGCTCCGAAATTTTATGAAGAAAAATCCTTATAATCACGTACATGGAGACTCCATTCATTTTCCATCTTTTTTTCGGAGAGATTTTCTCAGAGCTTTAACAGATGTTCTTCGGAGCATTACTTGGGGAGGTAAAATGTATATCTTTTCTCAGATTTGTTAAAGAGGGCTTCGCTGAAGCATTCTTTAGTCTGAAATGGTCAAAGAAGGGATGATTTCCTTCGAGCTCATTGGACTTACATCCTGTAGTATTATGAAAACCTGAGGTAAACAAGTAGGGTCTACCTTACCCTCTTTTTTAGGGGTTCCCAAGAACCCTTATTGTCCGAGGTCCGTGGATTCTTCCCCCCCCCCTCTCCGATTTTCAAATAAACAACTCTAAACTATTTCAACCATGAAAAAAACGAAAATTCCAATTTTTTTCGAAAATTCATCGTGGAAATTTTCCGTAAACGCGAAAAACATAAATTTGCAACAATCGAAAACGAGAACCGTTAATGATATGAAAAAATGGTTCAAATAAAAATGTGCCACTCCTCAAAACTAAACCTCCTGGCTCATCAAAGTAACAAGAAATCGTATATGTTCTGAGCAAATGGTCAAAACATGAAAAAAAATCTCCATGGCAACGGCATGGTCCCATCGTACCACCCGTCAAAATTTAAAGTCGCCCATTTAAAAAAATCTAAACACCGTGAAATTTGAAAATGCTAATGCTAACACATTGCACGGTGTCTCAACGTTGGAACATCTTTAAAGTCTGTCACTACTAAAAAGTTCGTAGCAGAAACGACGCATTAAATTAATTTTCGTGGGTTGGCACCAATATGCTTCCCGTCTGCGCCCTTTCGAAAATCGCGAGGCTGAAAGAACGAACAGGCGCTCATTGAAACTGCCCCTCCATTGTTGCTGAGGTTGGATTGTTTGGCATGCTCTCAAAGGCTGCGGTTGTCTTGTCATGTTTTCCTCGATTTTCAACCAGTTATGGAAACGGGAACACCGTTCAATGCGATTAGCATTGGAATTTTTTTTAGCTGGTTGCAAACCCTTTCTCGTGTTTTCGGGATAATGAAGCATGCATTTTTGTTCAGAATTCCGAAACGTTTCGGAGAGAGCCCAGAATTTGCATTTATGGAGAGCTCCATGCAGAAGTTTCGGAAAAACTCCATGGTTTTTCTACTTTTTTTTTCGGAATTTTCTGACAGTGTAGCGTCAATGGTGCAATGCAAAAGCATTGCACATGAAGTGCAATGCCTCCCCATTCCCATGCATTAGCATAGGCCATTTTCGGGATGCATTGCACGTATGGTGCGATATCTCAGCTGTATTGCACCATACGTGCTATACTCATAGCGTTTGGAATATCAGAGCTGAAAACCGAAACACTGGTAAAACTGAGGCGTAGTTGTACCGTCAACGGGGGTAACTTGGGACACTTTTTCACGCTTTTTGAACGCCAGAGGCAAGCTTCTCAACCCAGACCATTGGATTCTAACTATGTTAATGTTTGACCCTTTCCCCATGTTTTCACGCTTGTCTAGTCTATTTGCCTCGATTATATCGTTTGCAAGCGGTCGCGAAAGAGTGTCCCAAGTTACCCCATGACCGGGGGTAACTTGGGACAGTAGGTAATTAGCTACATTCCCATGCATCTATTGATGTTAATGGACGTAAAACATTTTAGTCACAACATGTAGACAAACAATTCAGGCCTAGGAAGTCTTGTAGGACCGATATTGGGCTTTATCTAGGGCTCTACATGGAACTCTCTTTTCTACTGGTTTTTTCCAGGCATTTTCTGAATATTTCAGAATGTGTATTACCAGAGGACAAAACTGCAGAGCAAGGCATCTCTTTCCATCATCAGCGTAAAATCCGAAGTTTAAGCCATGTCAGGGACCGGGTCAGTCAACTCCTAGAAGGCCAGGACTGATGGAAACATGAGGAAAAGACTGTCCCAAGTTACCCCGTAAAATTTCGGATTTTGATAAATTGAAGTCTGGACAGAAGACGGGAAAACTATAATCAACGCCCTTTTGCGAACGTTATTGTCTGTGTATGATCTAAGAACCCAGAGAGACTTATCGGCCAAATCTGCATTTAACTCCTTGCACTAGGGTCAACTTGTCAATGTTCGACATATTTTGTCATAAACCCTATTACTTAGTTTCCTGTTTCTCAAATACTGACTTTGATCTGAAGCACCTTTTCCACCTTTCCTCGCGTGCCCTGAGGCCTCTGAAACAAAACCCTGCCGCGGGTTTGACGCTAGGAACCCATGTCGCTGAATAGCAGCACCAACAAGCTGTACAGTGCAGACTGTCCCAAATTACCCCCGGTGTCCCAAATTACCCCAGTTGACGGTAAGCTTGATCCAAGCATACAACTACGCTTGAAGGCTGTACGCTGTGTCGACTCACGATCACGTCCATTTGAGTGCCGATGACTGGCAAATGGCAAAGGGGCCTTCCGGAGACTAGTGAGCGCCGCAGGCCATAGTAGTTAACGCCCGGCGTGGATTGTAGGAAATAGCGCAGCAGTGCGAATCCTGTTACAAGCGAGGAGTCAACCACTCAGCTCAGGAGTGAACACAGGATAGGGTATTTCGGAGCAGCCCTATGGCCTGGAAGAAGAAGAACAAAAACGGAAGTTAGAAACGGCAATTTCTATGAGAAATATACGCTGCAGCTGAGGATCCGCAGCGTATATTTCTCATAAAAACTGCCATTTGTAACTTCCGTTTTTGTTCTTCTTCTTCCGGGCCAGGGCTGCTCCGAAATACCCTGTTACTGATTATCAGTGGTAACCTACGAAAAAACTCTTAAAACCTCTATAATTTTGGCCAGCTAAGAGCATTTTGGCCTATTTTCATTAGCAAACCCCCCCAAATCCGATAAAAGCGGCGAAAATAGCTAGTTTTGACATGTGATTACCAATGATTACTGGACGAAGTGTACACACGATTTCCAGAGTGGTTCACCCTTCGGTTACAAGCCACGATCTGGCGTACACCTACTTTGAATTGATATTATAAGTAAGGGAGTATGGGGCGATTTGTAACAGATTTCGGAATTCTCTATACAAAATTAAGAACATTCTGCATATCGGTGTCAAACTTGTGCCAGTTGAGCAGTCTGGCCCTTCATCTAGACTGTGCAGCTTCATTGGATCAATCTGGAGTCCGTAATCTTTGAAATCTTAGACGTTTTCCAAACCCTTGCATGCTGTTACGAATCGCCCCAGCATGGGGTGACTTGTAACAGCCATGGGGCTTTTCATAACATCCTACACATTAAATGAAACATCGTCGGGAATGTTATCTCCTCCACCAGTTGTTCTTCGGGTGTCCTGCAGACGTCTAAAAATCTACATTACAAGCTGCCGTTGACCGCCTCAGCATTAACTGATAGGCTATGTCAATCCTAACCTCACTTTTTTCAATTTTAGAGGAAAGCATAGAATAACTCGCTTTAAATGCATTTCGAGCTGTGTAAATGTATTGGAATAAAACAGAAGATGATTCGAGAAATAATTCAAGCATTTAACAGCAAAAACTACTTAAATTCTTGTTTTTATACGGGTCTGTTACGAATCACCCCAATTGCCTGTTACGCAAGAAATCCGTCCCTAACTATCACTGGACAAAGTAAAAGCAACTTATGCCACGCGTTTACATTGTAAAGGGGTCACGCTTCAAGGCCCCAACGGTACTTCGATGGTGATTCATACCTGGGGAGCCTCAGACAGAAACTTCCTAGAACTCAAAATAAAAGATTTGCCTGTTTGCTGAAATTTCGGTGTACCCTATATTTCAGACGCCCTCCAAAACTATACCTGATCACCGATCACATCCGCTTCGATTGTTCAAGAACCCTGTACTTGAAGCGAAAGAGGGGCCATACTCAGATTTTCCTCTGCTCCCTCCATTTTAATTGATAAACGCATTTGTTACGAATCGCCCCTGTTACAAATCGCCCCGTACTCCCTTAATACAAGGTAGGTTTACGCCAGACCGCGTCTTGTCGTTACAGGCTTCGCGATGTCTCGCTGCCTGTTCCTCCAATACGCGCCTGGCGTAACCTTGGCCTGCGGCGCAAGCCTGCCTTCGGCAGGCAATGGCTCGTCCGTCGTCGGTTACTTCTAACTTGTTGCATGCTGGGTCCCCAGACCCCCCTTCGTTCTAGATAGGGTTGCTTCATCTACAGATATCATGATCTTGACCCTTGTAACTTTTCAACGTATCGGGGCTGGGGGGCTCAGACCCTCCCCCTTCCTTTGGACTGAAGGCATCTGCCTGCAGAAAATTCGATTTTTCGCCGTCTTTTAGGTGTTTTTCGGCTATAAAAACTGGACCAGTTGAGGTATGATAGTGAAATTTTGCGTGTGCCGAGCCAAGGACATGCCTAAAAAGTGTGCAAAATAGCCGAATCGGCCGAGCCGTTCAGGAGGAGTAGTGCACACAGACACACATACATACATACATACAGACAGACAGACATGAAAAACTTTTCAACCCCACTGGAGTAACAGGCTTTGCTATCGCTCAGCCAAAGAAGTCACGAACTGGTAGAAAAGTAGGGGGAAGACCAGAGAAGACCTTGGGCGAAAACCAAGGATATGAGGTCAATGAAACAAAAATGTTTATTCATCACTCTAAATGTCTTACAATGAAATTTGACCTATGTTATTCGTATGTTACAGTGAATTCGGCGCAAGCATAATACGAAGCAATATTCCTTCGTAATACGAATCTTTTTAGCTTTTTCATTGTAAGATACAAAGGAAAACCTTAGTAATACGAAGAAAAACTGCCTTCGTATTATGCTTGCGCCATTTCCTTCGTATTATGGGAAATTTCTACGTAAGACATTTAGAGTGATCCCTGTTTTGCAAGGGTTCGAACCAAGGTCGCAGGGACAGAATAGATCCGATTTCTGTCATCAGCTCCCACCAAAATGCAAGGATTCATATATGGTTAGGTACGAGAGGTGACTTCACTCAAAAGTTTTTTTTTGTTTTTTTTTTTTAGTTTTTTAGCCGTTTTTTTTCGTATGTGCTGTACACACCCCATCGTTTTCAGGTTGAGGTGAGGCGTCTTCTTCTTCTTCTGCTATGTCGTCGTCTAAATCATTGCCAGATGTGGAGTTAACGTACTCGCCGATGGTCAGATGGCCAACAGTGCCTGGCCTTTGGTTCGTTGATGTAATGAAGTGCAGACCAAGGGTCTGCGTGGCTTAATTTCACCGTCTTTCCGTCCGCGCCACAGTACCTGCCAGGACACTGTTGAGGTACGTACGGGCATCATTTTTCCGCTCCTGGTCGGATTCTACAAGAGCAATCTTCCCCAGTGTTGCCTGTAAATAAATTGATTCAATATGAATTCTAAATTTTTCATCAGTTGTTACATGGAAAGGGTATGTACGTACTTCTGCCTTGTAGTTCATGAGATAACGTTCGGTTTTGGCATCTGAGGCTACGCTGAGCCTTTCACCGAGCTTCCTAACTCTTGCGGTCTTGACATTGCATTTGCCCCCATCCAGAATTGCCATGAGGTGTCGTAAAGGTAGTTCATTCATGTGCAAATGACACACCAGTTTTTGCAACGGCCTGCTTAATTCTACTTCAAGAAGCTTGATTGGCTGAGCGATAGCGAAGCCTGTTACTCCAGTGCGGTTGAAAAGTTTTTTCTGTCTGTCTGTCTGTCTGTCTGTCTGTGTACACTACTCCTCCTGAACGGCTCGGCCGATCTGGCTGAGATTTTGCAGGCTTATTGGGTATGTTCTTGGCTCGGCACACGCGAAATTTCATTATCCTAGCTCACGTGGTTCAGTTTTTATGGCCGAAAAACACCTAAAAACGGCGAAAAATCGAGTTTTCTGCTGGCAGATCACTACTGTCTTGAAGGAAGGGGGGCTGGGGGGCGGAGCCCCCCAGCCTCGCCAAATTAAAAAGTTACAAGGGTCAAGATCGTGTTATCTTTAGATGAAGCAACTCTACCTAAAATGAAGGGGGTCTGGGGGGCGGAGCCCCCCAGTATGCAACAAGTAAGAAGTAACCGACGATTGACAAGCCATTGCCTGCCGAAGGCAGGCTAGCGCCACAGGCCAAGGTAGGTACGCCAGGCGCGGATTGGAGGAACATGCAGCGAGACATCGCGAAGCCTGTTACGACAAGACGCGTCCTGGCGTAAACCTACCTTGTTATACCTCCATGCTCACCCACATGAGTTCGTTCCATCACAGCCTATTCCTGACAATACATTAGTATCAAACTTTCCATTCACAAGTAAGGCTAACAAACCTTTCACTGAAAATCTATCGGCGTGTCTTCGTGCCGCTGCAGGGGCGTGAATAAGGTGTCACGCCAAAAAACGGCAGGACAGAAAAGTCACGCCAAAAATCGGCGTGACTCAAAAATTCACGGCAATTCTTGGTGTTTGGCATGACTTGTCTCTTATAACGCGTTGTAATTCACGCCAAATGACGGCGTGACTCGCACGTCACGCCGTTCATCGGCGTGAATTTCGTGCCACGCCGATTTTTGGCCTGCCACTATGTCAGAAAAAAAGTCCGTAAATTTACGGAATTTTATCAAAAAATTTACAATTGTAATGACATTGTTTTCCTAATAACTTATAGTATCACAGCCAGCAGTCAGCCTTGTTGAGGCAAAGTGTCATTAGTCAATTTCCATATTATAAGGAACCCATTCATCATTACTAATCTAAGTCATCTTCGTAGGCTGTTCCAGCATCCATATTATCATCATCGTCTCCACCATTGATATTCGCTTGGTCTTCTTCTTCCTGGACTTCATTTTGATTATGGGGCTCCTCTTCATATGCCATCACTTTCATTCCAGGAACGTGACATCACGTTAAAACGAACGTGGCAAAATGTCACGTTCGTTCGAGCATTGTCTCATGTTCGTTTGAATGTGAACAAGCTGATTTTTGGCCAATTCACACCCAAACGAATGTGACACAATGCTTAAACGAACGTGACATTTTGTCACGTTCCTGGAATGAGAGTGACTCTGGCAGATTCCACAGCTTCCAGAACTTCATGCGATTGTGCGTAAATGCATTGTCTTTAGTTGATGTCGCCCCTTTGTTTGCATTTCATCTTCCTTGATGGGGTCTTCCCTCCACACACATTCTGTTAGAGTCTCTTGTTTTGACTCGGCTCAATGCTACATACATCTGTCCATATGTGACCATAAAGGTATTTGTAAAAGGTAGGTTTACGCCAGACCGCGTCTTGTCGGAACAGGCTTCGCGATGTCTCGCTGCCTGTTCCTCCAATCCGCGCCTGGCGTACCTACCTTGGCCTGCGGCGCTAGCCTGCCTGGCCATGGCTTGCCCATCGTCGGTCACTTCTAAATTGTTGCATGCTAGCCCCCCAGACCCCCCTTCATTCCAGATAGAGTTGCTTCATCTACAGATAACACGATCTTGACCCTTGTTACTTTTCGACTTGCCGGGGCCCTTTTTTCAAGGCAGAAGGCATTTGCCTGCAGAAAATTCGATTTTTCGCCGTTTTGAGGTGTTTTTCGGCTATAAAAACTGAACCAGTTGAGCTAGGATAGTGAAATTTCGCGTGTGCCGAGCCAAGGACATACCCTAAAAGTGTGCAAAATCTCAGCCAGATCGGCCGAGCCGTTCAGGAGGAGTAGTTCTGACAGACAGACGCACAGACAGACAGAGAAAACTTTTCAACCCCACCTGAGTAACGGGCTTCGCTGTCGCTCAGCCAAAAAATTTTAGTACCTTAGTCAATTTCCATTTTGTAAGGTACCCATTCATCGTCACCATACATTTCTTCCAAGTCCTCTTCATACTGAGGTTCTGTGTCCATGCCATTTCCACCATTGCCGTTTCCTCCATAATCTTTAAGCATTTTCCTGTGCATTTTGTTCATCTTCTTCAAAGTTCAATCTGGCCGATTCGACTGCCTGCAGAACTTCTTGATACACACGATTCTGAGTAAAAGCATTGTTGTCAGATAAAGTTGCTCCTCTGTTGTTGTTTATTCTGTCCGGTTGTGCTCCTTCTTCTAAACATACTTTGATTGAATTGCTGCTTTTTACTCTGCTCATGGCCACATACGTTTGACCATGCGACCAAAGTGGAGTTGGAAGAAACAGGTCAGCTCTTTTTGACGTTTGTCCTTGACTCTTGTTTACTGTGATGGCATAACTTAGCTTCAATGGAAATTGCCTCCTTCTCACTTTGCCTGGCAAACTAAATTCTTCTGTGGCAAAGGTTTAATGAAAGATAGCGGCCGTTTCCCCCTTCTGTGCACCAGTCATTATTTCACATATAATTGCATTTTCATAAAGTTTCTTAACTTTCAGTCTTGTGCCGTTGCAAAGTCCGTCAGACACACGCATGTTGCGTGTTAATTAACATGTCGTTTGCTCCAGGTAAGAGATGCAGTATGTAAGGGGGGAAATTTGATGAAGACAGGTGATTTAAATATTCCTGTGGGTAGTGAAGGCGTTCCTGGTCATTTTGGTCTTGCAATTCTCTACTCAATTCGAAGTTTGTTGCAGAGTAGTACTTCCTGTCGTCTGTCCTTCCCTTAAGCAGCTTAAGCAATACTTTTTCCGTGACGGCATCTGTTGCATTGTTAGTGGGACAAAGAATTGAAGCGTCGTGGGAATCTTCTTTTCTCATGTCATTGCCAAAGCAGAAGGTGATCAAATTTTCCATAGAGTTGGCGAACATATTTCGTGGAATCTTGATCCTTGTAGAGCCGTCAATATTGGCGGACGCGTTTCCAACGCTTAGTAACCAATCTGAAAATTGTTCATCACCACTTGCTCTTTGATAATGTTCCCGGTTGAAATGCTTTAAGAGGGGCCATAAATTTGATGATGTGATGGTCGTGTCAACAATGTCCACGCGACTGCCTCGTGGAACAAGAGGTAATATTTGGCGAAAGTCACCTCCCAATGTTACAATCTTGTTTCCAAACGGTTTGTTTAACTCCATTAAATCTCTCAAAAATCTATCCACTACATGTAACTGCCAGGCATGGACCATGGATACTTCGTCCCAAATAATAACATCGCATTGAAGGAGATTTTGTGCTTCAATTCTCTGGAGCTTTAGAGTGCTTCTAGATAATCCAACTCCTTCGTCTTCAAATGGAATGCCGTAAGCTTTATGGCTTGTTTTACCGGTTCTCAATAAGTTAGCTGCCACATCAGTGTAAGCAGTAACAACTACTCTTTTTCCTCGTGAAATAAGGAAGTCAATAAGAACATTGTAAGAAAATGTTTTACCAGTACCGTCAACGGGGGTAACTTGGGATACTTTTTTACGTTTTTTGAACGCCAGAGGCAAGATTCTCAACCCAGACCAATGGATCCTAACTATGTTAAAGTTTGACCCTTTCCCCATGATTTCATGCATGTCTGGTTCATTTGCCTCGATTATATCGTTTCCCAGCGGTCTCGAAAGAGTGTCCAAAGTTACCCCATGACCGGGGGTAACTTGGGACAGTATGTAATTAGCTAAATTCCCAAGCATCTATTATTGATGTTAATGGATGTAATAAATTTAAGTCACAACATATAGACCAAAAATTCAGGCCTAGGAACTTCTGTAGGACCAATATTCGACTATATCTAGGGCTTTACGTGGAACTCTCTTTTCTACTGGTATTATCCAAGCATTTTCTGAATATTTCAAAATATGGATTACCAGAAAACAAAACTGCAGAGCAAGGCATCTCTTTCCATCATCAGCGTTAAATCCGAAGTTTAAGCCATGTCAGGGACCGGGTCAGTCAACTCCTAGAAGGCTAGGACTGATGGAAACATGAGGAAAAGACTGTCCCAAGTTACCCCGTAAAATATCGATTTTTGATGAATTGAAGGCTGGACCAAAGATGGGAAAACTATAATCAACGCCGTTTTGCGAACGTTATTGTCTGTGTATGATCTAACAACCCAGAGAGACTCATCGGCCAAATCTGCATTTCACTCCTTGCACTAGGGTCAACTTGTCAATGATTGACATATTTAGTCAAAAACCCTATTATGTAGTTTCCCGTTTCTCAAATACTAATTGTGACGTTAGGCACCTCTTCCACCTTACCGCGCGTGCCCTGAGGCCTCTAAAACGAAATCCTGCCGCGGGTTTGACGCGCTAGGAACCCCCGTCGCTGAATGGCGTCACAGCTGTACAGGGCAGACTGTCCCAAGTTACCCCTGGTGTCCCAAGTTACCCCCGTTGACGGTACCTCCTGGACCGGTCAAGAAAAAGCACTTTTGGTCAGATCTATTCTCTACAGAGTCCATAACTGCATCAAAAAAGGCTTTTTGCTCTAAGGGAAGGTGGGGTACAGTGGGACACCGGGTACATTGGGACACCTTCAATATTTCCAACTTCCGGTTATGTCAGGTTCTCCGGAAAATTGACCATAATAGAGCCTTATTTGGTTTACTGTTTTCACAACTCGGGGACAGAACTGGGTGCTTTCTGAATGAGAAACGTGGGTTGGAAGTTCGATTACACGAAAAACGATGAAAAAGTAGCACGGTTTTTGAATTTTGTTTTCTGTTTAGCGTCTAAAATTCACGTCGGATGATGGTACCGAGGTAAGGAATGTGTTCCCTGGTGCTATGGGCGTCAAAAAGGGTCAACGCGCGGAACTTGGTCTTGAGGTCAAGGGCCACAGACCAAGTTGACGTTTTAAAATGGCTCAGTTCACATTGGGACAGGGTGAGGCTACTGGCCCATGTGGATAGCAAAAATACATGAATGGTACATATATTGTCTTGTCTCGTCCAAACAAATAAAAGTTATCTTATGCATGTGGTCTCTAAAGTCATTACTTCAGGGTTTTCTCGAGTAGAGAGGTCGATAAAACACGAAAAATAGTACTATTCCATTGAAAGCAGTGTGTCTTCCGAACGCTTGGAACCAGAGATACGAGTCTGCGCTCATTGTATTCAGCATAACTTTTTCTACAACGTGGCAGTCCGAAAAAATAAATGCACGACTTAGATCCAAATTTTTTTCATTGCTGTCCCAATGTGCCCCGGATCTGTCCCAATGTGCCCCGGTACTGTCCACATTGGGACAAGTGCAGACTCTACGGAAAATATCTCTTCTGCCTAAAAACGTGTCGAAATAAGTTTGAATGCTTCAGGATATGATAGGCTAGATGTCAATGCACAATTTAGGTCTGCCCCGACCATCATAGCTCGAAAGCCCTCTGACGTAGAGCGCCATGAAAAAATCCGTCCCAATGAGCCCCACCTTCCCTTACATTCCGTTGAGCAATAAAACCGTCAGCTTCTTCTGCAGTCACTGGCCTGGGATGTTGCTCATCTTCATTTGGTCCATTTCTTCGTCTTGCTAATACTAATTCGTCCAATCCGGGTAATTAGTAGTCTTGTAAATCTTTTCCAAATTCTTGCAGAATTTCTCTGATGTCTCGAAGGGCCAGTTGGAAAGCCAGGGAATTTGGTGAAGGTAATCTTCTGCAAGATGGACTTTGTAATCATCCCACAAAGCTCTTGGATTTATTGGATTCACATTGGTCAGAGTGTTCCAAAAGTCCGGCGAGACAGTCGCGGAAATTGTACAGCGACCAAGTCATCCATTAGATGTCTTATGTCGGCTTCATCTTCAATGAAATTTAAAGCTGAACCGGCTCCTTTGTAGGTGTCATGAATTTCTCCATTGACTGTTCTTAAATCCTCCAAGTTGATAATATCGATCCTGTTGCATAGAAAAAGTCGAATGTGGTATTGTTCAGAATTCAGAGGTTTTGCAGCAAGTGGGGCCAGTCGTCCTATACTCTTTGTCGTTGCTGCTTTTGATAGTCTCCAGTTGTTATCTTCCCATAATTAATATTTTGCCACATTAGTGTAAAGTTTGCCTCGATGAATTCCTGGGTTCCGTTCAAACCATTTTGTCAACTTCGTGTCCTTATGTATTTCAAGACCAATTTGTTTTTCTCCATCTCGAAAAAGAACGGTCTGCTTGAACTCCTCGTGAACAGGCAATACTTTGACAGAAGGATACATGTGAGCTTGAGGATAATCACTGATATAATAGTGAGCCTCATATGCTCCCATGTTTCATTTCCTTCTTGCACTTCATCATGGTCATATGGTGCTTCAGGTGGTCGTTCCTGGTTTTTTTTTGTATCAATGAAACATTTACTCTGTTCGCATAGTTGCCTTTTAATAGATATCCATAAAAGTACTTGCAAGCTGAGGTCGTTGGGCAGTACATAATCTTGACATGGCCTCTGAGGCGCAGTAAAATTAGTGGGTTGTAAGGCACTACCCATCTGTTGCTCATTATTTGTTCTCCTTTAAATAATTTGAATAACCCGCGGCCATCATCGGGTCTGCGATAAAGAGGTCTTTTTCCGGTTATATCAGTGAAATCTCTGAACTCAAATGGGGAGCCATGTTTGCACTTTCCATTCTTTTTGTGGCAACCAGACGTGGGGTCACATGGGCCATGAACCATAAATTTCTTTACGAAGTTGTGGAAATACCTCTGGAAATTATTTTGTCTATTTCCTGTGGGGGGAACTTCAACAGGTATAAGGTCCCGTCAGGTATAATCCCATCAGGTATAATGTTCTTTAGGTATAATTGGCAACACGCATAATTCTCAGCAGGTATAATAGATTTATTTTTAGTTTCATCAGGCATAATTTGCATGAAGTATAATTCCCATCAGGCATAACTTTTATTTTTTAATTTATTTTGTATTTTACATTAAATTCAGCTCTGAGGAGCGATATACTGTGGGCAAAAGTGACACCTTGCCAGGTGGGTGCATTCAGAAAGCAAAGCAATAGTGGAACCTTGCCCAAGGAGTAAGGGGTATTGAAATGCACGTTTTTTGAATTCCATACCGGCACACCCGGAAAAGGGTTCATTCCTACCTAAAACCACCGCAAACCAAATTTGAGACCGATCGAAAAATATTTATGGGTCGCTACAATGGCTGAAAGTTGTAAATTTGACGTAATTTGAAACAAAATACAACTTTGGAGTATTTGAAGCCCTGCGCATCCGGTGTTGGTCCTAGCTTGTTGCCCCCGGAGACTTTTTTTTTCTCGGGATCCAGGCCGACCGAAAGAACCGTACGGGATGCGTTTTTAGCGAATGCTACCGGAACTAGGTCCATTCTACGCTCAAAAAAGTGTTTTTTTCTCCGCTTTTAGTGTTTTAGAGGCCTGCCAAACTCTTGCCTTGCGTCACTAAAAATCTAAACCCATGTATTTTGATAGAAAAAAGGTTGCTCTTTCAAATGGCGGTCACGGAAACAGTCTACGATTTTTGGTTTAGGCTCCAGAGCCGTTTTAAGTTGAAAAATGGATTTTATTTTAGTGAAAATGAGAGCAAATGTTCACCCTCAGTCACGTGCGACGTATGGTTTGGCCACAAGAGCTACCCGGCGAAGTGCAGGCGGTGCGCTGTCGTGGGTGAAGTTTCCCGGGTAGAAATGGACAGCTTTTATACGGCTGCTTAATTTTTTGTGACCAAAGTAACGCGCAGGCGTTTGAAAAATACCTGGATTATGTTTGGACTGTGTCAGCAAGATGTCGACAAAATATTCGGATATTTTGTGGACGTTTTGCCAGTCTCTGGCCGGCCGACGTCGTTTTAAACGACCTTAAAAAGATGCCCAGAAGGCAAAGACAATATATCGGCAAAGAGCTGCCGCATCGCTGGCCGCAGCAGCAAAAGAGAGACCACTGGCGTCGATCCACAAACCTGCCGCTTGCAAGACAAGAGCGGATCTGCTGGGCGCTGGGCCAGAGCGTCATCGCTGAAAAAGAATTGCAGCTGAGCGGTCCGTCTACGTATCCACGACCGTGTGGACTCAGCCGGTCCCTGCCCCAGGTCAAGCCCATGATGTCACATCCAGCGAACTCTGTTGATCACGCGCGGCAATAACAGCTAGTCTATAGCGTGGAGCTGCTGCGACCTGCTGTGAACGAATGGGAGCAATGAGGCTGACACAGTCTAAACATCATCCAGGTATTTTTCGAACGCCAGCGCGTTACTTTGGTCACAAAATATTAAGCAGCCGTATAAAAGCCGTCCATTTCTACCCGGGAAACTTCTCCCACGACAGCGCATGGCCGTCCTGGGTGTATCAATCCGGTGCGTTGCCGACCCTACAAGCAAAAAATGTCGAATGTCGAAAAAATTCGTCTGTAGGATAGGCAACCCTCCGGATTCGGGCGCCCTAAACGGTAATCGAAAGTTTTCGACCAGGCGTCAAATGGCACCACAAGAAATCCTACCCGA
>NW_023144633.1:9794623-9926992 GCF_012932325.1 Thrips palmi
TACGGATGCAGCATGGTGGATGCTGGCGGTATTCAGGCGCCCCCCTTGTTTAAAAGGGTTAAAAAAAATAAAAAAAAATAGAATGGGTACGTGGTATGCTGTTTTTTTGAGTTGAATACGTTAACATACATAAGCCATGCAAGTTTCGTAAAAATCGGGACACTTTTATGTTATCTTTGATATCTCGGGAACGGAAAGTCCTAGATGAAATTATTTAGCGGATTTGGATCTGGAACGGTGTTGGACCCTAAAAAATCTACTAAAGGATCCACAGAACTTCAAAGGGGATAACAGGCACCCTAAAAGGTCGTCATGGGACCTTCATGTACTAAGGAGTGAAGCCTAGTAGCGATATGGGTGCTGCCGATGGCATCCACGAGGCTGCAGGATGGGGCCGAGTTTGGGGGTGTGACCCGCAGCTTCATAGCTGCCAGGGGCAGCGTGGCCCGGGCGAAAGAAGGCTGCCTGGGCATCCTGAAGGCGGGGGTGCAGCCTACAGCAGCGCCTCACAGCCTCTAGGCTTCCGGGGGCAGCGTGGCCCGGGCGAAGGAAAGCTGCCTGGGGCATCCTGAAGGCTGCGGGGTGCAGCTTAGAGCAGCGCCTCGCAGCCTCGTGGCTGCTGGGGGCAGCGTGGTCCGCGAAGGAAGGCTGCCTAGAGCATCCCGTAGGCTGCGGGGTGCAGCCTAGAGCAGCGGGGGCAGGGCCGACTCGGCTCCAAAGGGACACTTCAGTGGCTGGCAGGTGCAGCCAGAGAGGCTGCACCGGCTGCAGATGGCTGTATTTTGGCTGACGTATGTCCGAATACAGCCAATGTCTGCAGCCATCCGAGATCCATCCGAGCGCTCTCAGGCACCCGGAGGAAGCCAGCCTGCAGCCAATCTGCAGCCTATAATTTTCTCTCGGGTTGCCCTCACGGATCGAGAGAGTAGCACACTTAGCAGGCTTAAAATTAAGCCCCACCCACTCCGCGCCGCACTGCACTGGGTTGAGCTGATCCTGTAAGGCTAGCAGTAGGGGCAACAAGAGTGCCATCATCGGCGTAAAACAGCGACGTGACGGCGGAGGGCATGCCCGGCAGGGGTACGCCACGAGCAGGGTGGGCCTTAAGCAGGCGAATCAGGATCTCCACGCAGATGTTGAAAAGTATCGCTGACAGTGGACAGCCCTGACGGACGCCTGCAAGGTAGGCAATAGGGTCAGTAAAGCCGTCACGGTGTCGCACTCGGGTCGCTGAGCCGGCGTAGAGGTCCTTAATGAGCGAAAGTTCATCGTCATTAAGGCCCCCTTATAAAACGGGGAAGGCTCCGAAATGGGTCCGATCGGACGATCCGAAATTTTCCGGAGGACAGTCCGTCAGTCCCCGCCGGACAGTTCAGAAATCTTTCCCGGACTTGCCGGGAATCGGTCGAAAAGTACCACAATCAGAAGGATTTCGGGGAGTCCGACAGGGCTGGTCGGGCTCCGGACAGTCGAGTCCCGGACAGAAAACGGACTGTCCTGGGCCAGTTGGACAGCTTTGGATGTGTCCTCGGCCAGTTTCGGATGATTTCGGTTTGGTAAGGGCCGCTTGTGCTAAGGAGAAACACAGCGAGTCGTGGGGAACCGACCCAAAACCATTTTCTACACTGTTAAAAAAAAATTCTGAAAATTCAGACCAAATAGTCAAAAGCAGATTTTCATAACGTTGGTCTGAATATTCAGAGTAAGAATTGCTCTGAAAAATCAGACTTTGAAAATCCGAAATTTTGACCTAGTTAGTCTGATAATATAGACAAGAGAATAGTCTGAAAATTCAGACCGCAAAATTTATTTAAGCGGTAGTGCTTCTGAAATCAAAATATTCTTCGTCGGTCTTATCAATTGACCTTCCCCTGGAAGAATTGAGCTTAGAACTATACCGAAACTTGGTACTGCCTTTGAGACTCGAACCCGGAACCTCCGGGTTACGAGCCAGCCACCTTGTCCGTTAAGCTGTGTGGCGCTTGTGTGCTCCGGTGAGCGTCGAGCCGACAACATGCTGCGACTCGGCGGAGCCGTCCGATAGGGGTCCTGGCGGCCCATCGCGAAGTTACTCATCGGTTTCCAAGTGATTCACATACCATAATCGAATGTTGTGTTTAACGACACGATTTTGACTATAGAAATAAAGAGATTACAAATTGTATACAGACCAGGCGATAAAAAATTTGGACTGCGGTCTCACTGTTAGAAAAAATCTGAAAATTCAGACCACTTTTGTCAGACTTGGGGGTCTGAATCTATTTTTCAGACTTGTTTCAGACTGCTTGTCTGAAAATTTAGCCTTCCGGTATGAAAATTGCGACCTGATCGTCTCAGAACCTGAATTCAGGCCAGCGCAGTCTGAAAATCTAGATGGTTAAGTGTGAAAATTCAGACCAACCCAAGATTTCGTTTGTCCGCTAGATGGCGCGCATGTTGCGGAACATACCTACTTCTGTTTAAAAGGCTTCTAATGTGAAAATATATTAGTTGAAACGTTCCAAATTGACAGGACTTAATCGGCCATATGAGAACCATTCTCTGCTGCAAGATTTATCTCCGTAATATGGGTGGAAGTTGAACAATCCACATTCTAATTTACCTCTCGCGGGTGGCTCCGTGTCGCCATTTCCTTGGGTGCCACAGGCCGGCCTCTCGGGAGTCAGGGAAAAGGACAGAGGACCTTCTCCCTCATCACAATTTTCATTCAATGTTGTCCTCTCTAGAGGTTCACACACACCTGAGATTCTTTCTATGTCATATTTAACATGTCACGAACCTTAAAGTTCACAATCTTCGTACAGGAATGTATTTTCAGACCACCAAACTCTTAAATGTAAGACTCTCGAGTTCTGAATTTTCAGACCATCTAAATGGTCTGAATTTTCAGACCTCAAGTCTGTTAATAACTTCTGACCAATTTTGTCTGAATTTTCAGACTTTTTTTTAACAGTGCTGAATCTACAAGAAAGACCAGAGGGTCATTCCATCCTACTTTTACATCCCGTTACATCGACCCCCTCCGATTTGCTCCAAATTTTGGTCAAATGTTACCTACCTATAGATGAGTTGTCCATCAAAAAATTAGACCTCTACGATGCATGGTTTGGCTAAAAACACATTTTTTCATTTTGACCATTTTTTCTTAAATTAGTGTAGGTTTTTACGAAAACGGCTATAACTTCCTTTCTAATCGCAAGACTCCGTTCAAACTTGGTACTCCCACTCAAAATTGGACAAGGAATCCAAATCTGCCGTCGGAATTGACCTAGGGTCACCCAAAGTTGGTCAAATGTCCGAAATGCGAAAAAAATTGACATTTTTGCCAATATTCAGCTGCAACACTTACAGGGCTCCTAGACAGCTCAAAATCTTCAGAAAAGTGCCCTCTTTAAGAATCTGAATGCAGAAGTCCCAGTATATGCTTCCTAAGGGTCAGTTTTTGACCAAAACGCGAAATACCGCCCAAAACCGCTTGTTTCACCCTCCCACGGACGCCACCTGGGCGGCACGGGTCCCTCCGCGTATTTGAAGGACTAGCTGGGTCATTTTGGGGTGCAGGTGGGCACCCCGCACTGTAAAGTACTCTAGAACGAAGGCCCACGCGCCTCCAAGGTCACACAATTAGGCGCACATCACGTATTTTGCCTCGATTCGGAATTCGGATCGAGCTCTATTACTGCCTGGGCAGGCCACCAACAACACTGCAGAGGTCGACGGGATGGCCTACCTCCAGGCGCTCCGCTGCTCATTCCGAATCTAGGCAAAGTACGTGATGTGCGCCTAATTGTGTGACCTTGGAGGCGCGTGGGCCCGTGGGCCTTCGTTCTAGAGTACTTTACAGTGCGGGGTGCCCACCTGCACCCCAAAATGACCCAGCTAGTCCTTCAAATACGCGGAGGGACCCGTGCCGCCCAGGTGGCGTCCGTGGGAGGGTGAAACAAGCGGTTTTGGGCGGTATTTCGCGTTTTGGTCAAAAACTGACCCTTAGGAAGCATATACTGGGACTTCTGCATTCAGATTCTTAAAGAGGGCACTTTTCTGAAGATTTTGAGCTGTCTAGGAGCCCTGTAAGTGTTGCAGCTGAATATTGGCAAAAATGTCAATTTTTTTCGCATTTCGGACATTTGACCAACTTTGGGTGACCCTAGGTCAATTCCGACGGCAGATTTGGATTCCTTGTCCAATTTTGAGTGGGAGTACCAAGTTTGAACGGAGTCTTGCGATTAGAAAGGAAGTTATAGCCGTTTTCGTAAAAACCTACACTAATTTAAGAAAAAATGGTCAAAATGAAAAAATGCGTTTTTAGCCAAACCATGCATTGTAGAGGTCTAATTTTTTGGTGGACGACTTATCTATAGGTAGGTAACATTTGACCAAAATTTGGAGCAAATCGGAGGGGGTCGATGTAACGGGATGTAAAAGTAGGATGGAATGACCCCAGAGATTTCTGAAAATTAAGAACATCAAGTCTGAATTTTCATCTGCTCGGTCTGAAAACGCATTTCAGACTGTGCACTCAAAAAATTTATACTAAAAGTCTAAATTTTAAGACTTGAGTCAGAATTCCTATTTCAGAGTAGGAAGTCTGAAAAAAATAGTCTGAATTTTCAGACTTTTTTTAACAGTGTAGGTCCAGCTAGGCGACAAATAGAGAGCACTTGTTAGACTGAGCACGAGATAAAAGTTCCTGTAGCACGTAATTGTGCTCCATGCAGCCTTCAAAAGGGAGAAAACCTTTCTGTTCCCACGAGAGTAGTTCGCCCGGAAACAGCCCACTTAGTCAAGCGATTAGAAAGCACAGAGCACAATAATTTCACGATACAGTCAGACAGGGCGATTGGACGCCAGTTGGAGATGACCAGCGGATCGCCCTTCTTGAAGGCGAGGACAGTCACCGACTGCTTCCAGGCGGCCGGGAAACGGCGGTATCGCAGGCACTCGGTGAAGAGCGCCGCGAGCACCACGCCCTGGCGATCATACCGGCGCCAAACAGTGTACGGGACCCCGTCCGGGCCAGGTGCAGTGTTAGCCGCACGGCCTAGGGCGCGAGCGACTCCTCCTGGCGTAACGGGCCTGAAAAGACCGGGCGAATCGAGGCGGGGAAGCGAGGCGGCGGGGTCCGGAGGGGGGCCCACACGTGGTGATTAGTACAGCTGTCATTGTAGTTCAGAGTACAGGATTTACTGTACTTTTTTAACAGTATCTACTGTACTTTCTACGGGATTTACTGTACCACAGGAGTGAAGTACGGAATATCCTGTAGTAGGTACAGTAGATACTGTAGCCAGGCACGGTAAATCCTGTGTTCTGAACTACAGTAAATCCCGGCAAAAAAATTAACGGGATTCACTGTGGTTTTTTCGCACAGTGTTGGGGGGGGGGGGGGGGCACCGACGCAACAAGTTCACTGCAGAGGGCCTTGAGTTCGTCCCATGAAGCAGCGGCGGCCTGAACACGGGCCAGCCACTCAGACTGCCATCTGGAGAGTCTGGGAGACGAGGGGGTCGCTGGGGATGCCCCGGGAGGTTCGTTTACGTTCTGCGAGGCGAGCGGCGGTGGCTGCCTACCTGCCACGGGGCTGGTCGGTCGCGGCGCGGCAGCGGGGTCGGGGCCCTCGGTGGGAGTCGACACAGACGGTGAGACAGCAACAGGGTGGACAGGAGAAGCGTCTGGACTCACCGTCGCGTTGTGCGGGTTGCCGACCTCTGCTTGTGGTGCCTGGCGACGCCTTGGGGTGAGCTCCACGTCCACTTCATAGCGTTGTTGGTTCCGCAGGGCCGCGGCGCGGTGACGGGCCGTGACCATTCGGCGCGGCGGAGTGGGGGTGAGGAGCTCGGGCGAGGACCTGGGCGACGCTTGGAGAACTGGCGAGAGCACACGCGCAGGGGCTGCTTGAGCGGCAACCCGCAGCGCGGCCTCTTGGAGGTCGTTGTAGGAGAGTTCAACCAGGCCATCTCCTTCCAAGCACTCAAATTGAGTTTTTGGTGAAGGTGAGCTGACCCCCACTTGCGTCTGCATCTCCATTCTTTCTGGTAGTGGTGTAACCGAAGTACAGGGGAGTTTTTTGTCCCACTGGTATCCTGGTTTCTTGCAAGAGAAGGATGTCTGGAGCATAGACCTCTAGGAGTTGCAGTACCTCAGACTCGCGCAGTCTGAATCCATTTACATTCCACGATATTATACTGGGCATCGGAAGGCCTTCATCATCTCTTTCATCATGTTCTTCATCATCTCCATCATTTGTTTCTTGAGCATCTTGATCATTTGCTTCATCATATCAGCCATCCAGGAGCCCATGTTAATTTCGCTGTCTGAATCACTACCTTCTTTGTGCTGGTTTCTTCGGCGTTGGTTTTTGTTTGGATCATAAGTTGGATCAACGGTTTCATCGTCGGTGCTTTCTTCTGAGGTTGAATGGGAGGCTTGATAGTAGGGGTTTCTTCTTTGTGTTCTGCGAGGCTGTTCTTGGTGGGGAATAGCTCTTGAAGTCTCATTGTTGGTGGGTTGCTGAGCAGTACTCCGTGTTCTATTGAACCATGGGTTTACTTTGGGGATTGGGGCTTCTTGGTAGTGTCTTCTGGGTTCTTCTTCTTTTCGGGTTGCTGGTTGAATTTTTTCTTGCATGGTTAGGCATTTAGGACTATTGATGGCATGGGGCTCTTGACAGTGAGGGCAGGATACTGTGGATGCTTTTCAACTTCATGTGCGCCTCCACATAGGCCACATTTTATTGCAATGGAATCACAGTAATTTGAGGTGTGACCCCAGTGGCAGCACCGCATGCAGATTGCTCTAGTTTTAGCTTTACGTTTTTCAATACGGATTTTAAGGTGACAAACGTGGGAAATATTGTAGATATTTCTGTAGTCACCTAGTGGTTTAACTGTTATGCTAACAGTAGACGTGGGTCGTGGGTGCGCCATCTAGAGTTTTGTGGCGGTGAATACTTGATAGGAAAATGTCTTGTTCTTGTAGGGACTCTTCAATTTCTTCGTTGGTGATGCTGGGGTGAATGCCTTTGATGACAACATCTTCAGTTTTTAATTCAGAATGTTGGTAGGAATGGAAACCTATATTACCTTCTGATCTGAAGGCTTCTAGCAGTTGATGATAATCATGGGTGGTTGTAGTTGAGATTTTAATGGATCTTCCGCGAGTAGCAGCCTCAACTTTGCGTTTGCAGATTGTTTTGATGAGGAACTGAATCCTTGTGTGGTTCTTGAATTCTTCCAGGATGATGGGTGGGGGCGTTGGTTTCCTCTTGACTAATCTGGGGTCTCTTTGTGGGTCCCGCTGCAGGTTGGGGTTTTGTTGTTCATTGTTCTGCTGCTGTTGTTTTTGGCCCGTCCCGTTTATTTTTTGTAAAAAAATGACGGAGGGACGGGCATATAGTATGATGCATGCTGTGCGTCCGTTCGTTCGTTCGTCCGTTCGTCCGAGGACTTCCCGTGGTCCGATCTTGACCAAATTTGGTATGCAGCCTCCTTGGGTGACCCTAAGAACCGCCCGGTGGCAGCAAATCCGATCCGAGCCCCGGGGGCGCTGCTGCAGGTGCATCATGATCTACATGGGGTCGAGGAGGATCTCGGCAATGAAACATGTTAAACAAAGCACAGGGAGGTGGATTTTTGCTATGGCACATGCAAATTCGATATGAATCACGAAAAAACGAAGTGTTATAACCCCTCATATTACAAGACACCAACCAGTTTTGATAAACATTTTCAATTTGCAATTGCTCAAAAACTTAAATACTTCATTCACGTCATAAGGATGAGGCTTTAATCTTTCAAATGAGTACATTATGTATGGTTTTCCTTGTGTGCATAGAGAGTTGAACCACATAGCTAACAAAAACTGTTGAAAATTTACCACATAACACATCGCAGCAGTTCCTCCATGGCTCTGAGTGCTTGGGCAAAGACACCCATGGCTGTCCCTCTCTTCTCTGCCATCATGGAGAGACACACTATCTAAAATAAATTTAACACCGCGCTCACGGAAAACAGATTACCCGCTCCGGTGTAACCTGTCAGCGGCCACTTCTGCTCCGGCCACTACGACCACTGCAACAGTGGCGGAGCGCGGCTGGTATATTGGTATTGCAGTTCGGATGGTGTGCCACGTAGAAGACTAGCTTTGGTTTGAGATTACCGAATATGGAAAACACTAAGACAAAAACACCGACCAGTTCAGCGGACAAAGCAGAAGCAGAAGCAGAGCAGAATTCGTAAGTCAAGAGTCGAAAGAAAGATCTTTTTGTCTGTCACTAGTGATATTTCGAAAACCTACCGGTGGCGACTTGCGTCGTTTTGAAAGCAAGGTATTGAAAAATTATTCTTTCAACCAATATTTACAGTAGCACCTTTGATATCGTAATCTTGGCGACTTTATGTAAGTTATGTTTATTGTACAGGCAAAGTAGGTTATGTCCAATGTGAACTAGTAACATTAGAAAATGATCAAATCTGTTTTCCATTTCATGTTCACCAATGCGTTTCATAATTGCATTTTGCTCCTTTGTTGCAGTCTTTGGTTTCATTTGGCCATGCATCAAAAATAAATTGATATGGAGGGAGTTGGCTCAAATGTTACCCCCATAGGGGTAAGTAAGCCCACAAAATTTGAACCCTCTAGCTCAACTAACATGGGCGCAGTGAGCAATCTAATTTTCGCCTGAAATTCATTTTCACCTTTTTTAGCAAAATGCACATTTTTGGAAAAGTCGTCGCGCTGGCCGCCCCGACGGCCTTTCCTCCGCCTGATCGACGTTTCTAGACTGAAAATTGTCTAGGGAATCCGAATCTGGCGTCGGTTTTCCGATAGCGTTCCGATAAAAATCCAAAAATGGCACTTTTTTACGGAAATTTAGTTACTTTAGGGGTTCACGCGACAGGCCGTATCCACTAGCCCCCAATCCAAACATGCCCGTTTCAACTTTTTTTCAGTTAAGGGACACCATAAGCTTAATTTTAAGATGGGCCCCGATATTGTGTATGGGTCTCGTTTAGGAGCTAGCCCTATGCCCAACTTTTGACTTTTTCCCTAAAACTTGTTTTTCTATGAAACCTTTAAAAAGGCATGGCCTCCTCAAAAAACGTCCTAGGCGGCAAATTAAGTAGTCTAACGGACGCAGAATTTCCCGAGGATCACGATGCTGCACGTGCATTTGAGTTTTGGGGCCTCAAACACAGTCAAAACTCCAAAAAAACAACAAATTTATGTTAAATGCCACAAAATGTTGGACGGCAATTACGACCATTTTCCCCGTCGCAAGGCCGCTGTGCCGTTGCCTACTCGGACTCCTTGGAGTTCCCACTTTGAGAATAAGCAGGAAAGGGTCAGCAGCCCACACTGGAAACTGCGGACTTCCCCGTAAGGGCGATGCACCGCGCCGCCCAGGTGGGCAACCAGTTTGACGCACCCCTCGGCCACAGGCGGTGGAGGTCGCGCGCGCCGCCCGGGTTGGCACCCAGGCATTTGGTCTTTGGACCTTCCTTTAGGATGCCATTGTTACGGAGTGCGATTATTCACCTTAGTTTGGGTGCAGTATTGTCTCAAAGTTGATCAAAACCGACTTTAATGGCATTTTTGACCGTTTTGATCAATATTGAGACAAGACTGCTCCCAACTATGGCGCATAATCGCACTCCGTAACAAAGGCATGCTAAAGGAAGGTCCAAAGACCGTTCAGAAAGTACAAAGGCCCGCCTCGGATCAGACGCAGAGGCTGCTTAGTCGGCCCAAAACATGATTTTTTTAAGGCTTTTTTGACCGTTTTGATCGACTTTGAGACAACACTGCTCCCAAACTAAGGCATATAATCGCACTCCGCAACAAAGGCATGCTAAAGGAGGGGTCCCGTGGGGTTGCAAAATTTTTCCTGCTCTTCAAACCGACAAGCGTACATTGTATGCTCTAACTTAAGCATGCCTGCAAGCACGCTCTAGCTGGCGCATGCCTGCCAAGCGTGCACTTACTAGTGCATACATGACATGTACACGCTAACTGAAGCATGCATCTAGTGCATAATGGATAGGGAGTTTCCTGCATCAGAAAGCGTGTACATGGCATGTATGCACTAGTAAGTGCATGCTTGGCAGGCATGCGGTAGGTAGAGCGTGCTTGCAGGCATGCTCTAGTTAGAGCATTGTACGCTCTTCGATTTGTAGAGTGGGGGTCGCGGAAATATTTGGCTACAAACTTGGGGTCGCGAGCCGAAAAAGGTTGAGAACCGCTGTTTTAGAGGCAATGTAGGAAAATAAAAAAAATCGTTCACAAAGGTGTTTAAATGTGTTCCAATTCCTTGGATGAGGCCGGATTCACGTTAAGAGACATCGAAGTCTGTGGGAACGTCACTTGGTGCGACACTGTTAAAAATATTTGTTTTAAAACAACAACACAGTTACCAACCTCTACAACGCTGTTGTTTGTGAACAAGTTTGCTTGTTTTGAAACGACGAATTCGTTGCTAATTATTTTAATGACTTATGCTGTTTCAAAACAATATTTTGCTGTGTACAAACAACCCGGACAATCTAAGAAGTGGTTACTGCGGGGTGACCGGGACTCTACTAGGTCTGTGACCTAATCGGCAATAAAAATTGATGCAAATAAGGCTGTCTATCGGTTTACAAACATCTTGTGGACGAACGACGCAACTCGTTAGTAAACAACAAAAGTCATTTGAAAACAACTTTGATCGCTAAGAAAATTAGCAACATATTTACTGCTAAATTACAACATAATTTTTAACAGTGGACTGTTTATAATAGTTTGCATGTTGTTTTTAAAAAAATGTTCAATTTGAACACATTGAACGTTTCTGGCCAAACGGTCCGAAAAAATCCAAAAGACTTCGTGCAGAATCGTTTCTTATACCTTTGAGAAAGTCTCTGTCAAGTTTCATACTTCCATCACTGAATGTGCGACTTTTTTGGCTAGCGCGGCCACAGGGCCGGGCCGGGCGGGCCCGCGCTTGCGCCTAGAGCCGCCGCGCGCGCTTCGCACCCACCTATCTCAGGCACCGTTCAAGGTACCAAGTTGGTTTTGTGCTCATTTTTTTACGAAAAGAAGCAGGCTACAGCCGTTAAAAAAGGTCATTTCCCAAAATCCAGCGAGGAAAAAAGTTATGGGTCAATGAACAAAACTTCGAGCTTTTGTGAAAATAAAATTCTAACTTTGTCGGCCTAAAAGTCAAAAGTATTTCATCTACGCTAAATCTGAAGGCAGTTTTAGATTCCTTGTTATATTTTACGTCGGATGGCATTCTTCGTGTGTTGAAATCGGTCCACTGGAAACGTAGCTACGTCAAAAACGGACTAACGGCAATTTCCTGGAATTTCCTTGAAAAATAGCCGATTACTGGAATCCTAGGGGACGAATCAATTGCCTCTCCAGCCAAAATTGTAACTATACGTCCATACTACAACTGTGCAAAAGCTCAATATCTGGTCATGACGTACAGCTTTTTTCCGTGAGGCCCACCGCCTATGCCTACCCGGGCGGCGCGCGCAACCTCCACCGCCTGTGGCCGAGGGGTGCGTCAAATTGGTTGCCCACCTGGGCGGCGCGGTGCATCGCCCTTACGGGGAAGTCCGCAGTTTCCAGTGTGGGCTGCTGACCCTTTCCTGCTTATTCTCAAAGTGGAAACTCCAAGGAGTCCGAGTAGGCAACGGCACAGCGGCCTTGCGACGGGGAAAAGGGTCGTAATTGCCGTCCAACATTTTGTGGCATTTAACACTAGGGGTACGCGCCGTTTAGTGTGGGCGCGTAGTGTGGCTGAGCGATGCGAATTTGTGCACTTCGTACTTTGCTTAAGTAGACGAAATGTGCAGTTTGTGGGCTCATATTGAGTGAAATGTAGGTCTGGGGTAAAAATGGAAGTGATTTTCGTTATCTGCACACAAAAAACTGTTGGGATCAACGTCAAACCCGATTCCAAAATTTTGGTCCAAAATTGGTCAAAATTATGTAATGCGTGAGTCTGGGGAAAATTTGGAAGTCGTTTTTGAGTTCAGCGCACCAAAAACTGCAGGAAACAATTTATAAATCGATTTGAAAATTTTGGTCCAAAATGACCTAATTTGGGATTAAAATATAAGTCTGGAGTCGAAATGGAGGTGATTTTTGGCCCGTCCCGTTTATTTTTTGTAAAAAAATGACGGAGGGACGGGCATATAGTATGATCCTTCATCACGCAATTGCTGTGCGTCCGTTCGTTCGTTCGTCCGTCCGTCCGTCCGTCCGAGGACTTCCCGTGGTCCGATCTTGACCAAATTTGGTATGCAGCCTCCTTGGGTGACCCTAAGAACCGCCCGGTGGCAGCAAATCCGGTCCGAGCCCCGGGGGCGCTGCTGCAGGTGCACCATGGTCTACATGGGGTCGAGGAGGATCTCGGCAACGGATGCAGCTAGGAGGGCATGTAGGGGTATTTTTGGAATCGGGGCGACGAGAGAAAACCAATGGTACCAGTTTCGAGCGAATCGGAGAAGTTCGGACCCGGGTTCAAATCCCAGCGGGGTATTTTTGGAACATTCTTTTTATTCGAGTTTTTGCATTGTTTCTGATGTTTTTGAGGTTGCTGATGACGAAAACGACATTTATTTAAACCCCAGACTCAGGTTTAATTCCCGTAAGGGTCAAACATAGGCAAAATTCGTACGTTTCTTAATGTAACACGGGACGGGCCAAAGTTGCCGATGTATATCGCTACTTTTCCTGTTATTGTTATCAGCACACAAAAAACTGTTGGGATCAACACCAAACTCAATACAAAAATTTTGGTCCAAATTTGGTCCAAATTTGGTAAAGCGTGAGCCTGGAAAAAATTTGGAAGTTATTTTTGAGTTCAGCTCATCAAACACTGCAGGAAACCATATAGACCTTTTTCACGTTCCCACCCCCTCCACTCGCACCTCCACCGTTGCCTAGCAACCCGAGCCAAACAAACCGCCGCCATGTTGATTCCGCTGCAGACGCTCGCGCGACGCTGGTGCCGGGACGAGCCCGGGGGCTTTTGCCCGAAGATTTAATAGTTTTACTGTGAAATAAGGCTTTACAAGTAAGTTCCAGAGGGATTTAGAGATAATTGGGTGTATTTTGATTTACATGCCATGCATGTGGGTTGCCAAATACCTTCCAAAAAGTCGTTCGGGAGTTAGGTCTCCGCGTGGGTAGGTTATGGCACCCCACGGTTACTTTGTAAATATTGATAATAAGTTTAATTGGCATTTCAAGAAGTGAGAAATACCCTTGTTTTTCAGGAAAGAGAAACATGAAGTGCTGGGTTGGTGATTGTAACCACCACCATACCAGGGACAAATGTAAATTCTTTACGATCCCCTGCACTCCTCTTCAGAGGAGAAGGAAATCTTGGAAAGCAGCAATTGGTTGAGTCTTTCAAGAGTTATGAGGAGGCGTTTAATGGAAAAGCCACATTGTTAATGTCATTTTTGTTTTCCTTTTATCCAAAGAAATGGGGCCAGCCCACCAATTACTGCCAGGGTCTGCAGCTGCCACTTTAAGGATGGGGATAAGAATGCAGGCCCAACGATATTCAAGAGACAACGAAATCCCATGTACAAACACCTGTGGGTAACTCCTAAGATAAAAACCAAGTGGGTACTCTTTGAGCTTGTTATGTGCTTGTAATTTTTGTGCTGTTATTGTGCCTGTTATGAGTGACTCGTAAATTAAAAACTGACATTTTCATGGACTTGCAGAAAACCTCGTAGATCATTGGAGGAATTTGTGACGGCTTGTGTGGATGACCCAGCTTGTGTAGATGACCCCAGCCAACAAGAAATGCTTAGCCCGACTAAATCCATTGATGGCGGCTTCCATGTAGGTGATGCAATCCATGAGACTCCTCAGAAAAAACAAAAGTAAGTGCAAAGTAAACTCTGGGTGCTCCTTTATGCAAGATTTTGCTCTGAGGTTTTCAATATTGACCTGTGCATTTACTTTCAGACCGCCAAGCACAATTAAGTCACCCAGTGGTGTGTGGGAAGTTATGGAAGAAATTAATGGTGTTTGTGAACTTCGGCCATTGAGAGAGTCACCACAAGCTGTGCCGCTAGATTTTTAGTATGTACCTGACTATCTATGTTAGTGTATTTTCTTGAATTGGAATACAAAATAATAATAATAATTTGTCTCTTTTTCCAGTGCTGTTGCTGAGACAACTCATTGCAAAAAAAAGTTTATTTCCAAAGGATTGCAAAGTGTAAGCAGCCTCCAACATATTTCTATTTGTTTAAGTTGTGCTCCTACATCTTGTTTCTAAAAAAAGGAATATAATTTTAGGTGCTGCAAGGACCCCTGTCGATGCTCTGAGGAGCTGCAAAAGTGCAAGCAGTCACTCGACGAGGCAAGAAAATTAATTTCAGAGCTATACCAGAAACAAGCTATTTCAACAGATGTGATAAAGGAGTTACAAACTAATTTACTTTTGGAAGAGAACCGTCTTTTGTTCCCTGCTTTGAGTGATGCTAAAGTGAGGCACTACACAGGCCTTCCCAATAGAGAAACATTTATGTGGGTTTTGAGTTTATTTCCTAAACCTTTAAATTATTATGATGGTAGTACAGTTGTGAGTGTTTCAAAGGAAAATCAGCTGCTGCTAACTTTGTTGAAACTGCGTCATGCATTTACCCATGAGTTATTAGGTGACTGGTTTAAAATTAGTGACTCAACTGTTACAAGGATTATCAGAACATGGGTAAGCGCTCTCCACACTGTGCTCTTCAAGTCTGCAATGAAAAACATCCCTTCTAGACATAAAAATAAAAAATCTTTGCCTGAATGCTTTGGGCCCTACCCAAATTGTAGAATTGTAATTGATTGTAAAGAATTGAGAGTGCAGGTTCCTGATGGTATGAAGAACAAAAACTTGGTTCACAGTGGTTATTGCTGAGCGAAGCGAAGCACCCTGTTTGGGATTTTGAATAGCTCATTTGTCCGACCCCCCCCCCCCCTGATACCTTTGGTTTACAAGAGGTATCTTCCTCTGTTTATTTTTACTATATTCATATGCGTATACATAGTCGAAGCTCCATAGTCCAAGCTCTATAGTCCAAGCTTCATAGTCCAAGCTTCATAGTCCAAACTCTATAGTCCAAGCTCCATAGTCCAAGCTCCATAGTCCAAGCTCCATAGTCTAAGCTCCATAGTCCATATTCTATAGTCCAAGCTCAATAGTCCAAGCTCCATAGTCGTACGCCAAGCTTCATAGGCCATTTAGTTTGAGAATAAGATCGGTCGAGAGTAGGGAAAGATCTGTCACGAGTAGAGAAAGATCTGTCACGAGCCCGTTAGGTTAGGTTAGGTTTGGTTGGACCATTTAGTTTGAGAATAAAATCTGTCACGAGTAGAGTAAGATCTGTCACGAGTAGAGTAAGATCTGTCACGAGCCCGTTAGGTTAGGTTAGGATTGGTTGGAACATTTAGTTTTAGATTATTAAATAGCCTTCCGTCGATTCAAGGAGAAACCAACCATTGCCGAATCACAATCCTTTGCGCAAAAGCATACTTCCTGGCTATCACCCCCCAAAAAGAAAAGAGGCTCATTTTCAAAATAAACACATCCAAATTTACTACTGATGAAAATGCATTTCCATCTCCAGCAGAATCAAGCTCAGCATCGAGGCCGAAGGCCTTCCCCTGGCTAGTAAAGGATACAGCACTGCAAAAGGAGCTGTTGCTGTGGCACCTAACGGTACCATAACTTTTGTATCTGATTTGTACCCTGAAAGCAATTCTGATAAAACTATAATGCATGAGTGTGGAGTATTGGACAAATTACAACCTGGTGATCTTGTTTTAGCTGACAAAGGGTTCCTTGTTCATGATATGTAGCCGCCTGGTGTTACTTTAAATATTCCGCCCTTCAAAAATACAGCCCAGTTCACTCCTGCCCAAGTGAGAAATACAACCAGTATTGCAAGGGCTAGGATACATGTGGAGCGGGCAAATGCAAGAATCAAACTGTATGATATATTAGATTGTATCCCCGCTAATATGTTTAGCTATGCCTCACAATTGTTCCAAACGTGTTGTGCTTTGACAAATCTGATGCCTCCTCTTATTGCAGAGGTGGAGGATGAGATGAGACTGTGGCAGTAGTGTTTGTTTGCTAAATTGTAATGATTACTCTGTACTTGTTCTGGGGAATAATTATCTTTGTATTAGAAATTTATTTCTGTATTCAATTAAAACGTTTTATTAATTATTTTTCTTGTCTATTGTATGAACTGCCATACATTTAACATTCATATGTAACATTAGTAACTTCACCTTATATTAGTGACTCAATTTCAAAATAACAGCAGTGAACATAATAACTACCATTACACTAAATCACAAGTAGGACGGTCTAATTATAAAAATGACCTTAAATTAGTGACTCTTATACAAAATAACAGCAGTGAACATTAACTACCATTAGACTACATCACAAGTAGGACGGTTCAATTATAAATAGGAACAACCACATAAAGTCAGTCTTCATAACAGAACAAACTAAACTTGTAGAAAATAAAATAAAGCTTCAAGGCATTTCTTAATTGTGAGTAAGAAAACTTGAAAACAGCCACAAAAATAAAATAAAAATATTAATCATTTAAAAAACAAACACAGCACTTTGGTATTTCTTTGGCACAAAGTCACTCTTCTCGATGCTTCATTAAACGGGGAAAGAAATCCTTCTCATACTTCTTCAGCAACCTAGGCACATTATTATCATACCACTCATCACTTCTCTCAACCTCAACAATTGCTATATCTTCTGGGATCCACACAACAAAGTAACAAATATCACGAAAGGAACACCACAACTCACCCTGTATCTGGTGATAATAATTGTGATCGTCCCACAAAACAAATTTGTCCAAATCTTCATCATAATAAATCACTGGTACTTTGACAAAGTGACGAAAGTCCACAATCTCTTATTTTTCAGGAGAGTCAAAACAAGTCTAAAATTTGAGCTGCAAAATAGAGTTTTGGGATTTGATGGTTGAGTTTAACACCATAGAATCCTGAAGGCATGAGTGTTCTTTAGGTTCAAGAGCCATTGCAATCGGCAGCTTAGTTCCCGAGATAGTGGACATTCGCCATTTCTCAGCGTACGAAAATGAGGTCAAAACGACGAAAGTCCAGCCGTACTTTGACAAAACGACGAAAGTCCAGCCGTACTTTGACAAAACGACGAAAGTCCAACCGTACTTTGATGAAACGACGAAAGTCCATACGTAATTTGACAATATGGCGAAAGTCCACCTTTACTGCTAACACAAATTAAAAGAAACTTTTCACTTCTGGCATGTTTTATGTTCATGCCGTCACTGAACTCATGAATAATTATCTTAATTGGAAAGCAATAGTTAACTAAGACCGGTTTTTGCAGTTGGGACTTTCGTCATATTGTCAAAGTACGGTTGGACTTTCGTCGTTTTGTCATAGAACGGCTGGACTTTCGTCATTTTGTCAAAGTACAGTTGGACTTTCGTCATTTTGTCAAAGTACGGCTGGACTTTCGTCATTTTGTCAAAGTACAGTTGGACCCCGGGCGGAAGGATCTGTAGTCTGAACAGCACTTCTTCACTTGCGTTTTACTTAACTTAACTTAGTGTTTTAAGTAACTTTGAATTATAAAAAAAGTGGAGGAAAAGCCAAGAATTTTCTGTGTTTAAACTATTCTGTAACCGTAATTTACTACAAAAAGACTATAGAATTTTATACAAAAAGTGTAGAAAAACTGCAGAAAAAGTACCAGTTTTTTCGCCCAACTGCAGTTTTGACTACAGTTTAAACCAATTTTACTTTGCAGTGAATGTACTTATTAAACATAGTTACACCTACAGAATTCACTTAAAAAACGAATGCAGTTAAAGTGTAGTGTTAAAAGTACGTGTTTTAAAAACGAATTTGAACGTTCAATTTTCCTACTTCTGTTGCATTCTGTTGCCGCCTTCGACCTTCCATGGCCAACTTCCTTCTCGTCTGATGATGAAATCAGATACTTTGCGGGGAATCGAACCTCGCACCTTTTGGTTGCGGACCAAGTGCCTTATCCACTGGTCTACGCCACCTGCCTGGGAAGGCCATCCACCCAACGCGATCACATAATAAGGCCTGGTGCCGCTGGCATTAGCAGGGAAACTCAGTTAGAACTGCAGTTTTTCTTCAGATTCTTCTGCACTCTCTAACCACGACACTACCATGCAGTCTAACTGCCTAAGAACTAGTCATCAACTGCACTTACTTCTGTACTTCTTATCTATTGTAGTGACTATAATTTAAACTAAGTCAAAACTGAAATCTTTCTGTAGAGGCGCTCTGTAATAAGGCTGAAGACCAGGACAGCAATTTATTATTAGTTAAAAGTCAGTGATAAATGCACATAAATAGAAGTTTTCAACTCTAATACTTATGCAGTTTCTTTTGAATCCATAGTACTGTTCCAATACTGCAGTTTTTCCACTGAGTTCAAACTACACTTGAACTGCAGATCCTTCCACCCGGGACTTTCGTCATTTTGAAGTATTTTCCTACGCTGAATCTATTGGAGATATCGACATATGCTTTTTACCAGTCGACAGAAAATCAAAAGTTCTAGAACGCAGCCAAAAATCTCATTTTATCAAAATTTTGGACTTTCGTCACTCTGTCAGAGTATCAGTGAAATAGCATACCTCTTAGAAACTGCAGTATCAAAAAAATCTTTTTCATTCTTTATACACTCTTTGAGGCTTCTGGCATTTCTAAACTGAAACGGGCACTTTATTTCCACTACAGCGTTTGTACCAACAAGCCCATCAGGGCTACAGGCCCACAGTCCACTTTCATGAATCCAAAGCCCAGTCTCCACCACAGTCAAACCAGTTGTTTCAGAAAATTTCTTCTTTGCATCACATTCATGATCTGAACCCCACTGGGCAGCATTTAAACCAGGCTCTTTGTATTTTCCTCCTTTCACATTTTTCACAACTGTAGACTTTACCTTCACTCTTTCAAAGAGACTCTTCAGTAAAGACTCACACAATTTCCTGTTCTTGACTGCGGCATGTATGACGTCTCCAATCTTACTCCCATTGAATCGGTACATTCTTTCTTCAGTCCAAAGAGGATTCGTCATTTGGCCCACAGTAGCTGATGCAATCTGGCAGATTGCAGAAGGGGACATCTTGGCAGCAGAAAGAAGGTACTTGAATTTATCACGAACCTCAAAATAGACATTATGCATGGAATTGTAACACACTCAGGCGAATCTTCATCCGTGCCATTCTCAGGTTCTGGTTCAGGCTGCAAAATCCAGGCAATGCCAGCACCACCCCTGCCACACTGCCATATAGTACGACTCATTTCTTGCAATTCTTCTTCTGTACATTCTGGAACAGCACTATAAGGTTTCTTGGGAGGGTACAATTGATCAAAAGACAAGCCATCATTTCGCTCTTCAGTTCTTTTCGCTTTCCAAGAACATTCAACGTCAGTTACACTTATATTGTAATGACCACATATTAGAAGGGCAGCTATGTGGTGGCAGGCAATGCCCCTGACACAATTGCAGTTTGTTTCCTTTATGCTGTAGTCTTCATTTAAGACCACCTGAAAAGATTTCAAACAAAAACACAAATGAAATTTCAATGGACACAACAACTAACACACTCTAAAAAAACAAAATACCTACAGAGGTTGTGTAATTTTGACCCTTCATGGAGGCTCTGACAGTTCCTTTTATTACAAGGTGGGATGAATCCCACACAAAACTCTTCACATGGTTTGATTCATAGGCTTTCTCTCCTCTTCGAAATTGCTTGTGCAGGTCGGCCTTTTTCCGCTTCTTGGAAACGACTTGTTCGGTAGAGGAATCAAATGCGACTTCAAATTCTTCTTCATCATTGATTTCTTTTTGACAGTCGTCGAATCTCATGAAATAATCATTTATATGATACAACTTTAATACGCTTTTCCTTGCCATAACCTGACCTGAAACATGGCACAAAGTTTCCATTAGTATATTTCTTCGTAAAATGTAATGTCACTTGCACTTAAACGGACAAAAATACACCCAATTATCTCTAAATCCCTCTGGAACTTACTTGTAAAGCCTTATTTCACAGTAAAACTATTAAATCTTCGGGCAAAAGCCCCCGGGCTCGTCCCGGCACCAGCGTCGCGCGAGCGTCTGCAGCGGAATCAACATGGCGGCGGTTTGTTTGGCTCGGGTTGCTAGGCAACGGTGGAGGTGCGAGTGGGGGGGGTGGGAACGTGAAAAAGGTCTATGAAACTCGACCTGAAAATTTTGGTCTGAAATGACCTAATTTGAGATGAAAATATAAGTCTGGAGTAGAAATGGAAGTGGTTTTCATAATCAGCACTCCAAAAACTCCAAGAATCAACATGAGATTCGATTAAAAATATTGATATAAAATTGATCAATAATAGGTAAAGAATGGGTCTTGGTTGGCCTTCATGGATCATCCTTTGTCGTTACCAATACCCTGATGCCACACCAATGCGATTCCATCAGTCGAGTAACATTCCATTGCCAGCATTGAATCGCTTAATTAGCTACTCGTCTGCTTGACTCACTATTCGATACATCTTTTTCTTCCAACTAATGAATTCACAAATTTATTAGTTATATTTGAGTAGCCTTTTGTCATTTTAAACCAGTGAATTCAACAATATAGATTGGAATATGTAACCATAGTTTATATAAAGTGACTCAGTTTAGGGCAGGCTGATCTGAAGCATCCGACGGAGAACAAGTTTTGTCAAATTCAGTGAATCGTCTCATGTAGTCAAGCGCAGAGGCCACTTGTTGCTCAATACGCCAACATAATTTACCTTATTCATGCCTCGTCATATTTTATCTTCCAGCTTTTAAACCATTACCAATACTTTGTTTCAGTTGTCCAACACAAGCTTTGGTGAAGTGAATAGAATTGTCTTATTAAATGCAATTACCAAGTCACCCACCGCTCAAAACCTGAATCGTCTCATTGAACCCAATATCAGTTCAAAATCAGTTAGCAATAAATGTATGGATTATTTATTGCACTAAATACATCTATTTATGGATTCTTTCAATCAATAGATGTTAGTTCTAGAATATTTATGTTAGCTTGCAGCATTGCAATGGAATGTCATTTCCCGAGACAAACCAAGACAATTAACATATCTTCTAATTTCAACAGAAGTTATTCGTGCATTTACCTTAATTGATTTACTATGAAATTCAAAAATAAGGATAGTATCAGAGAGAATAAAATCAGTAGATGCACACAAAGGCAAAGAAAACATTCTATTTACAATCCACAGCTACACCCACAGTGAACTGACCTGAAGAAAGATTCCCCTGTGACGGGGGAGGGGGAGAGGGGAACGAAACACGCAAACCATTCTCACATTCAGTTTTCGTATTTTTCTCTGTTGACTCTCCGGAAGGGATTCAATCATTCTAGAATGTTAAAAAACTATCTCAGTACCTTTTTGAGAACCCCTTCGCTCTTTAGTTTGTTTAATTGCAAAAGTGCCGTCTCGTCTTGCAGACGGCTTGGAAGCGCGGCAGCCGGTATGAGAAATTGGTCAGCCACACACTGCTACCAACCTAACAACGATAATAACCTAGTTCAAAACGATGTTTTGAATATTTCAAACGATGATAATTGTTGATCTAAGATAAACTCCCCCTGTGGGACACTTTGAAGATGTTCAGTACGAAATTTGGGAACAATTGGTGATGTAGTTGCTGAGAAACGTGAGCGTGTACGCTACAGACTCACAGACGGACAGACAGACTCACGACCAGTCGGTTTTTGGAGCGCCCAAACACGGCAAGGGCTTCGCTATCGCTCAGCCAATAAATTTGTTGTTTTTTTGGAGTTTTGACTGTGTTTGAGGCCCCAAAACTCAAATGCACGTGCAGCATCGTGATCCTCGGGAAATTCTGCGTCCGTTAGACTACTTAATTTGCCGCCTAGGACGTTTTTTGAGGAGGCCATGCCTTTTTAAAGGTTTCATAGAAAAACAAGTTTTAGGGAAAAAGTCAAAAGTTGGGCATAGGGCTAGCTCCTAAACGAGACCCATACACAATATCGGGGCCCATCTTAAAATTAAGCTTATGGTGTCCCTTAACTGAAAAAAAGTTGAAACGGGCATGTTTGGATTGGGGGCTAGTGGATACGGCCTGTCGCGTGAACCCCTAAAGTAACTAAATTTCCGTAAAAAAGTGCCATTTTTGGATTTTTATCGGAACGCTATCGGAAAACCGACGCCAGATTCGGATTCCCTAGACAATTTTCAGTCTAGAAACGTCGATCAGGCGGAGGAAAGGCCGTCGGGGCGGCCAGCGCGACGACTTTTCCAAAAATGTGCATTTTGCTAAAAAAGGTGAAAATGAATTTCAGGCGAAAATTAGATTGCTCACTGCGCCCTTGTTAGTTGAGCTAGAGGGTTCAAATTTTGTGGGCTTACTTACCCCTATGGGGGTAACATTTGAGCCATCTTTCATCAAGTTCTGACGACATGAGGTTCAGGTCGTGTCAATCCCCTTGAATTTTACCCTACGCCGTCTGAGCTGGGGGCGGTCATCAACACTGTTAAAAATCCACTGTGATATTACAACACAATCACCTACAGTAATGCTGTTAAATAACAACAGTATTGTTTTGTGTCTAAACGGGAAACCAATCCAGAAACAGCACTTTCGTTTCATAACAATTTCCTTGTCAAGTAACAACAATGTAATCGTGATTCAAAACAGTTGTGTTGTCGTTGAACTGGTTTCATGTTTAGAAACAGCCTTTTGCAATCTTAAAACATACATTGTTGTCAGGTTAAAAGGGTCTTGTCTAATAACAGCACGATGAAATAAACACAAATGTTGGGAAGACATCGTCGAAGACTCCAAAGAAGTATTGTTTTATTACAATCGATCTGTCAGAAAACAGCACCGAGGGCTACAACATGCTTGTAATAAAACAAGTCGTGCTGCTATCAAATTTAACAGCATTAGTGCTGTTAGTTTACAGCACTTTTTTAAACAGTGAAGGCCAACGCCAAGAAGAAAGCCCCCGGAGCGGACGGCATCACCAACGAGGTCGTCAAGGGCACCGCGATGCTGCTCTGTATCATCAACGGCATCCTGGTGCTCCAGCACTGGCCGGCGTGCTGGAAGCAGGCCAAGGCCATCCCCCTGCCCAAGGCCCGAGACAACCCGTCCAACTACAGGCCGATTGCACTACTCGGAGCACTCTCCAAAATTGCAGAGCGCATATTCATGGAGCGGCTTCGAGCCGTAACTGACGCACACACTGTTAAAAATTGTTGTTTTAAAACAACAACACAATTTACCAACCTCGACAACGCTGCTGTTTGTGAACAAGTTTGCTTGTTTTAAAACGACGAATTCGTTGCTTATTATTTTTATGACTTAAGCTGTTTCAAAACAATATTTTGCTGCGTACAAACAACCCGGACAATCTAAGAAGTGGTTACTGCGGGGTAACCGGGACTCTACTAGGTCTGTGACCTAATCGGCAATAAAAATTGGTGCAAATAAGGCTGTCTACCGGTTTACAAACATCTTGTGGACGAACGACGCAACTCGTTAGTAAACAACGAAAGTCATTTGAAAACAACTTTGATCATTAAGAAAATTAGCAACATATTTACTGCTAAATTACAACATAATTTTTAACAGTGCAGTGGGACGAAACGCGTAAAAAGCGGCGAGAAGTGGCATTTTGAAAAATGAACGGCAGGGTCCAACAAACTCGTCGATGTTTATTGGAAAGGCCTTGGCTATGCGTGACACTTATCAGTTTTACAATATATGACCCCAGCGAGCCACAGCGGAGCGCCAAACATGACGCATTTTCAGCTTTTCGTTCACTTATTACAATAGGTGTATAGTGTTCGCTCTGGTGGCCGCCCTATTCAAGATAAAGGTGTCAAATTATATGTTTTTGGACAGCTGACAGCCTCACCAATGTTATTCAGCAGTCAGATTTACTCTTGGGTCACCCGGTTAAAAATAAATTGCCGTTAAAATTGCTACAAAATTGGCGTCTGAACGATTTTTACAGTGCGATAAGTTGAGTTGCGAACATTTGCGCACGGTTCTGTGACTTGTCGGTGATAGGGCAGCCAGTCCACTTTGAACTCCATGCCACCGAATGTTTCGGAATGTTTCGCGTTTTGAGAAAATCGCCTCCAAAAGTGCGTTCTAGACGAAACCCGAAAAAAGTGGCGATAATTCTGGGATGCTCCGATCGTCTCCAAAATCGCTAGCCGGAGGTTTTGGGGGATGTGAAACCCGTTCCGGTCAACGTCGAAAGCCGGAAATCAACGCCAGGGGCAGATCCAGCATTTAAGGAGGGGGTTTACCGTTCGGAGCCCACGGAACGATGCCAAAATCGCTACACAGGGGTTTTTGGAGATGAGAAATTCGTTCCTGTCAACGTATCCAGTTTAACCCTTTCCTTGATTGCTGGATCCGCCCCTGGCGTTCGTTTCCGGCTTTCGACGTTGACGGAAACGAGTTTCTCATCCCCAAAATCCCCCGTGAAGCGATTTTCGCATCGTTCCGTGCACTCCGAAGAGTTCACCCCCCCCCCCCCCCTGAAATGCTGGATACGCCCCTGGCGTCTGTTTTCGGCTTAAAATTTTGACGGATTCGAGTTTCTCATGCCCCAAAACCCCCGGGTAGTGATTTTGGAGACGATCGGAGCATCGCAGAATTATCGCCACTTTTTTCGGGTTTCGTCCCACTGTGTGACGCCCGCAGGATTATCCCGGATGCACAGATGGGGTTTGTCCGAGGCCGAGGAACGAACGAACAACTTGTTCGAGTCACCTCCTTCATCCTCACTCAGATTAACAAACTGAGCTGGAGCTGCGGTATGGCGGCTCTGGACCTCAGCAAGGCCTTTCGACTCCATTTGGCATGAGGCCTTACACTTCAAGCTATGGCTTTACGGCTTCCCGCTTCCACTCCGCAACCTGGTCCGGTCTTATCTTGCTGATCGATCCTTCTGAGTCCATGCCATGGGCATCCAGTCGGAGGTCTTCATGGCCAGATTCGGCGTGCCGCAGGGCTCTGTCGTGGGGCCACACCTCTACATTTTGTATACGGCGGACTTCCCCAGGCCTGCCTGAACCGTCGTGGCACAATACGCCGATGACACGCCGCTCCTGGCCGCCTCCAAGAGCCCCGTCAGGATCGCCCGGATCCTCAACAGAGCCCTCGCTACCTCCACCACATACTTCGGACGCCGGAGACTCGGGGTCAACGCCGCCAAGACCCAGGTCCTTCTCGTCAAAAACGGAGCCCGGAAGCGCCGGCACGCTGAATTCAGCCTCTGCGTAGCCGACGAGGAGGTCCTGGAATCCGAGAGCAAGACCCTCAAGTACCTCGGGGTGTACTTCGACCGGTCTTCGACCCGCTGGTATCCGGACAAGTGACCACAATTAAACTGACCCAGGTACAAAATGACCCCTGAAACATATTGACCACGACTGCACAGTGAACCCATATTAGATTGCCACCACTTTTTTAACAATTTAGGACAACAAACAGCGTCGAGGCGTGGCATCGCAGGCTGAACACCATCATGGGCAAGGCGCACCCCACCCTCTACTTTGCCCTTGACCAGCTGCAGTCAGAGGTCATGGAGGTGGAGCGGGGCATTGAGCGGCTGGGCAGCGGACGGTCGCCTGAAAAGAAGAAGCGCAACCAGTACGTGCTGATGGACGCCCGCATCAGCCGTGTCATGGAGCGCTACGACCAGTACAAGGAGGACGGAGAAAATGCTAGAGTTCCTGAAGGCCATCGCCACAACATCGCCGGAAACCTGTGATGGAGCGCAACCCTGCCCGGGTGGAAAGATCTGTAATTTTTTCTGTACTTGTAAAGTGCAACTTAACTCAGTTTAAGACTGCAGGACAACTATTGAACGTCTCGAGATGAAGTGAAGTAAATGTATTCTTTCTGAGTTTAAACTGTTTGCAAAACAATGGTAGTCAGACTGCAGATGGATCAATGCAGTTTCAGTGCAGTTAAACTACAGTAAACTACACTGAGAGTGTAGTTTTTTGGCCCGCCCTTCTATTCAAAAAATAGGGGGAGGGCCTATGCATTTCCCTTTGTGTCTGTGTGTTGTTGTTGTTGTTGTTGTTGTTGTTGGTGTCTGTGTACAAGGAAGGAGTTGAGCTAGAGTAACCAGATTTGGAGGGTACTTCAGGAGTACCGTCCAAACAAATAATCCGGTGGTGCAAATCCCGTCCGGGTCGCACAAGGGCTGCTGCAGGTGCATCATGGTTTACATGAGCGGGAGGGGGATTTCCGCCATTATTGGTGGTAGCAGGGCACATAGGGGTATTTTTGGAATCGGGGCAACGAGACAAGATGAATGGACCGGGTCCCGACCCCATCGGCCGCTTTTACAAGTTGGCCAGATCAGGATCTTCAAAAAAGGGGGTCGACCGACTAAAAAAATTTATTGCAGATTTCGATTGGTCTCAGCAAGACCTTTTCAACGAGGGGTCGGAAAGGGGTAGGGTTGGTCGAATCGATTTCGATTTAAATCAAAAATCGATTCAAGTGGTCGATTTTCGATCGAAATCGTAATCGATTTGACGTGTCGATTTAATCGAAAAAATCGATTTAGGCGATCGACTTTCGATTTTCCTCAAATTTGCGCTATTTTTGCTCATGTGGCGCTCTCAGAGAATTTAAACCAGGGTGTTTTTGGTGGAATTAAAGACTAGGAATCATTTACCACCAAGTTCAAGATGTAAATCATTCAAAAACAAGGCCGTACTAGTGATCGTGCTGCTGTGCGTGAGGAGAACATTGCAAATTACCTCAAATCCTGGCCGGTTATTGTATTAGTATAGAGGACCCGCACGTTTAGAAAGCCGCCAACAAATTAAACCCCCATTTTTACGCATTTCAGAGGCACGATTGTAAAGGTACCGAGATAGCTGTTCTGACCCCAATTAAATACTCTGTTCTTTCCAGGAACATAGAGCTTCAAATCAAGGATTTGTATGGCTTCCTAAGTCATACACCATGTAAAGTTGCAAAGAAGTCGACAATCACTCTACCAAAAATGTCCTGTAAATGCCGTTAATTTATTACCAGTTTTCACTGTAGGTCAATTCACAGCGTTTACTGTGATCTGCTCACGGGATTCACTGTGATCTTGTTCACGGTGTTCACTGTGATCTGGTCCCCAGTAAACACTGTAAGTTTGACGCCGCTGAGCACCGAAGGACTGCAAATCAGGCTCCAATTCACGGCGTTTACTGTGGCCAGATCACAGTGAACACTGTAACCGAGATCACAGTGAACGTCGTGAACTAGTTCACAGCAAACGTCGTGAATTGCATAACAGCAAACATTGGTAATAAATTAACGGCGTTGACAGGACATTTTTTGTAGAGTGAAGGGCATACTTTTACCCTCTTTACCGTCCTATACATTCTGACCAGGATTGTGAAGAGTGACTCGCACAAGCAGAGCATCTATTCTGAGCCGCAGGCATTTAAAAACGCAATTTACGGAGAAAGGCAGAATCGAAAATCGAAAGTTGAAAAATCGATTTATCACGTTAAAAAATCGATTTTGGAAAAAATCGATTATCTTGTAACGATTTGTGAATCGACGAATCGAAAATCGATTCGAGTGGCGTAAATGACAACCCTAGAAAGGGGGTCCAGGAGCCCGACTTCGTCTATTAGTCACATCAGGATCTTCAAAAAAGGGGGTCGACCGACTAAAAAAATTTATTGCAGATTTCGATTGGTCTCAGCAAGACCTTTTCAACGAGGGGTCGGAAAGGGGGTCCAGGGGCCCGACTTCGTCTGTTAGTCACATCAGGATCTTGAAAAAAGGGGGTCGACCGACTGAAAATTTTTACTTAAGTTTTGGATAGGTCTTGGCAAGACCTCTTCAACGAGGGGTCGGAAGGGGGGTCCAGGAGCCCGCCTTCATGAGTTATGGGGAAAAGTGCGACGGACTCGTTTTGCGCTCCTGCTGTGCCTCTATTGCAAGGAGTTGCAGTAGCATGGCAAATATGGGTATTTTCGGAATGAGGGCGAAGAGACAAATGAAATAGGCATATTTTAAGGACAGTTGGAGTAAAAAGTGTAAGGACTATTGCATATTGTGAATAGAAGGGCGGGCCTAAGTCACGATGGTACATCGATAACTTTGCTTTACCCGCTCACGGTGTGTGTGATGCGAGCGGGCCGAAGGCCCGGGCCTCCGACTGGCCAAGTTGGGTCTGATGCGAGGGCCGAAGGCCCGAGAAAAGGCCGCCGGCAGGCCAAGCTGGGCCGGCCCCCTGTCGAACCGAGTTGCCGGCGCAGCGAAGCGGAGCTGGCAACTCGGTTCGACGGAAGGGCGGGCCCTAGCTTGTTTAGTGAAACTACAGTTTGACTGCAGTTTGAATACAGATATTCTGGTAGTATTTTCGAACACTGCAGTTTCGGTTGCAGTTTCGACCCTAATTAAAAGTAGGGTCGCAAGTGTATGCGACAATTATAATGGTAGCTGTAGTTGCGAGTATAGTGTTCAAATTTCAATCGCAAAATTAAAAAATTATTTTTTTTCCTTTTTTGGGAAGCTTTTTTGAACCCCGTCGCCTCTCATTCTGTAGAGAAACTGTTTTTCGATGTTGAAGTTGTTGGACTTGGGCGGTACTCGATCGTCGGTCCTTTGGGTTGCGAGTCAGGTGTGTTATCCACTACGCTGGCAAGCGGGCATACGAGCTGCTGCATCCGACCTGGACCACATGGTAAGGCCTGTTCTCGGGGCACACCGGTCGGATGGTGCAGTTTAACTGCAGTTTCATTGCAGTTTTACAATAGATTATTTGCACTCGATCCTTATCCACATCGTTTTTCTTCGCCATTGTCATCCTTTAAGTGACGTCCACCGTGTGCCGGTAAGGCAGAAATTTTTCGAAAAAGGGGTTGGTGAAAAGTGACAGAGTAGCTAATTTCTGTCTCACTGCGGGGTTGTTTTCGTTTCCACGGGTAAACAAGACAAAATTGGAAACCCCGTAAGAACCCCCAAAGAACTACTGCAGTCGATTGACGTTCCCATCTAACGTTGGGTCTGCAAATCTTGTACGCAATACGAAACTGTAACCTAAGAATAATATTTTTGCAATTCAATCAATAATCGAAAAAGCACCTTTCAAGTATAGTGGATATGTGCAAAAACTAATGCAGAGAAGAGCACAGTTGCGACTGAGCTTGGAACGTAGAGATAAAACTGCAGCCAAACCGATAAAATTCTAAAATGAGAACTACTGTATAGCTTCCCGTCCAAATTACGTTTCGGAAATGCAGACAGAAGCAAGTTAAACTTAAAATTGAGTCATCGTTTGAAGTCTAGTGAGGAGTCTAAACGAAACTTCTTGTAAAGTACATCCAAACTGCATTCCTAACTACTTTCCAGACTGCGGTCCAAAATATAAATAAAATCTTTGGTTTTTCTCTATTTTGACTGCTATAAGAATTGCAGTTTGGGCACTACAGTCTACGACTACAGTCCAGACTAAGTCAAAACCAAATTTCTTTCCACCCGGGTGAACTTGAACCCTGAACCCTGAATTTGAATAAATATTTGCTTTTTCGATTTTTTTTATTGTGGTCAGTTTATAGGGGTCAGAGTGTGGCCAGTATGTATGTGGGGTCAGAGTGCGAAGTGGTCACTTGTCAGTGGTGAGTGGGGGACTTGGCGTCACCAAGTGCAGAGCTGTGCGGATGATCCTTTGCCGCTCATGTCGTCTAGGAGCTGTTTGTCACCAAGCGGAAAACTTCACCTTTACAAGACAACAGTCAGAACCATTATTTCGCACGGCTGTCCGGCATGGGCTAGGCAGCTATCGTCGGCGGCGTGGGGTCGCCTTCAGGCCGCCCAAAACATCAGTCTACGCGCCGCCCTTGGGAAACGATGGGGCTCAAGTACTGTCGAAGCTCACGCTAAAAGCAACGTTCTCTACCTCCACGACCCCATCATGGAGATCTGCCAGAAATTCTATGAAAAGACCGCTGAATCCATGCCTCAAATCTTGAGGAACCCGACTCCGAGACAGCGCAGATGGCCCCAGCATTTCCACCGAGCTAGGCCGCCAGATGACGACCCAGACGACGACCCGGACGACCCCCATTGAACCGCTGCACGTACGCAACACGCATTAAGCGCACCATGCGCTTACAGTAAGCCAGAAGGCGCGCGAGCGCCGAGCGGGTTGCCTACCCATCACAGGTCTGTCACCGGGCCATCACTCAGCCCGGCCCGCATTAAGCGCACCATGTGCTTAAAGTGAGTCAGCCGGCGCGCGTGCGCCAAGCGGGCTGCACCTGTCATCAAGGTGTCAAGCTGCCTGGGCATCGGTGCTTCGGACCTTCTCCCTCGCATCGTGTGGTCCGGGCCGCTCACCGAGTTACCCCGCGTCGCGTTGCGCCGGGCCAAGCCGGGCCGCGACTGCCAACACCTTCTCTAGTGTTATGGCCATTTACTGAGTTGGTGGCGTCCCGGGCTTCGCGGGGCTTCGCGGGGCTTCGCGGGGCTTCGCGGCGAGCGGCTGCGTGTCCGTCCGTCCCGTCTGTGCGAGTCCGCAGTTTGGCGCTGTGCTGCGTCGTGCCGTGCGGCCGGCAGGCCGGCGCCTCCTTGTCTATGACAGTTCGGTAATTGCCGTCGTCCTCACTCCACTTTTCGAAACGGAAATTATGCGCTCAGCGAGCGGTTTGATTCCAAGCAAACCAGCGCGCCGCTCGGCCCGGCTCGGCCGCATGGCCGCATCCATCCTTGTTTTTCCCTGGGCCGAGGCCGGTGTCCAGTATCCAGTCAGTGTATGCCCGGGCCGGCCTACACTCCACAAAAAATGTCCTGTCAACGCCGTTAATTTATTACCAATGTTTGCTGTTATGCAATTCACGGCGTTTGCTGTGAACTAGTTCACGGCGTTCATTGTGATCTCGGTTACAGTGTTCACTGTGGTCTGGCCACAGTAAACGCCGTGAATTGGAGCCTGATTTGCAGTACTTCGGGGCTCAGCGGCGTCAAACTCACAGTGTTTACTGTAGACCAGATCACAGTGAACACCGTGAACAAGATCACAGTGAATCGCGTGAGCAGATCACAGTAAACGCTGTGAATTGACCTACAGTGAAAACTGGTAAGAAATTAACGGCATTGACAAGACATTTTTGGTAGAGTGTAGTGGGCCCCGGCGCAAGCCTCGACTCGACAGCGCCCGCGCTCTGCCCCTGCCTGCCGGGCGATTTCGGTGCCCAGCCTGCTGCAGTAGCTGCAGCAGAGGCCTGGCGCTGTACCCCATTTTTCTGATTTCGTGAACCCGCTCCGCTCCGCTCGTTCCGAGCCGAGGCACACAGTGAGTTTGCCAGAAGATCGGTAGAGGCGGCCAAAATTGTAGACGCGTTTTGAGCCTCGCTACTATATGGGACTCGATCCGAGCGTGTGGCACCGGCTGTTGGCCGTGGGCTGGCCGCTGGCCGCCTCGTAGCACTGCGTTGCGTAGCCCAGCAGCCGAGCTCGCACAGCGCTGGCTGGCTGGCTCGCTGCGCTAGCGAGCGGTTCGATCCCAGGCAAACCAACGCGCCACTCAGCCGCACCCATCCTTGTCTTTCCCATATGTCGCCTTGATAGAGAGAGACGGCCGATGTGCTCGCTTCGTGATGGTCAGAATAAGTGAATTGGCGGCCGCCTAGTCTTTGTTTCTCCTTTATAATGTTTTTCTTTCTGTTTGCAGGTGTGTTGGCTGAAGTTAACGATGACTTACTTGCTTTTCGGAGAGAAAGAGCCTTTGTGCTGCCAGGCACAAAAGTCATTGATATTTCGGCTACTCACAAAGGTAGTGCAACCGTTTTTGATGTCTCGCGCCACGCGTTGGCTGCTCCTTGCTTACCCGAAGTTTTTGTTGCAGTCATGTATGAGCAAGTGTATGAGTTAATTGCGTCATGTGAGTCCTTGCCCGACGGCGGTGAGGGCGTCTGGGTGCCTGTCGCGGCCCCCGTCCGATATGCGGCGGCTCCGAAGCGGATCAGGTGCAACTTTTGTGCCAGTGCACTCAACTCGCTTGCGCACTACTCAATCCATGTGCGGCGAGGTTGCCGAAACTTCAACCGGAATGAGTAAGTTACCTGTCTGGCCTTCTTGTTCTTTCTTTTTTCCCCCATTTCTTTGCATTAAGTGACGTGTCTGTTTCAGTCCGGCAAAGGTCAGAGCGTTTAATTACAACGCCAGAATTTTCAAGCTGATGTTTGGTTCCAACCTTACGCCCCTCCCCGACGCGGGTGAGGTGGTTAACGACGACGAGGAAATTGAGGACCTCTTACAGATGGATTTCGTGGAGGAATTGAGCCGTGGAGACGTTGCTGGGGCGGTGCGGCAGAACAACCGAATGTGAGTTTGCCTTCGGGCTTTGCTAGCTTGCCTGGCTTCTGTTTCTAAGTGGCAAGTGTCTCATCTGTCCCTTCTGCTTGCAGTCGGGAACTGGACGACGCTGTGGAAGCTGACTCCGCATTGCTCCTGCTATGCCTGCGGAGGGCCGTCGTAGCCGCGCGCGCCGGCGATGAAGAGTGAGTATTCGGTCAAGAATGAGTGACTCGCTTGGTGGTCGGCCCCGAAAAAGTGTGTTTCAACTTGCTCTTCTGCCAGGCTAAGGAAGCCGAACTCCACGTTATTCGCCGAGGCGTGCATGCGCATCACGTCAAACATGTATTACTTGACGCGTGAGGTTAGCGGGTAAGCGGACCGATCGTTTGCTAGCTGATGTTAGGTCTGTCTGAACTTGGTGAGCTAATTGCGTTTCTTCCAGTGTCGTGGCACCTCCGCCCGGCTCACCACCCGGCTCACCACCCGGCTCACCACCCGGCCCACGTGGCGGCCCACGACCCGGGACCAGCCAGGCCGGGGCCAGCCAGGCCAGCCAGGCCAGGACCAGCCAGGCCAGGACCAGCTGGAAACGCATGTCTGAACCAATCCCTTCGTCCTCCAGGTCCAGCAACCCCGGCCCTTCTTCCTCCAGGTCCAGCAACCCCGGCCCTTCGTCCTCCCTATCGTTCCACCTCCCTTTGGCGAGCAGCACTCCGGGCCCATCGACGCGTCGTCCAGAGCAGCACGGCCCCTCCACCAGCCGCCCCTCCACGAGCTCGAATTTGACGAGCTACTCGCCCAAGAGCATGGAGTTCACGTGCATGGAGTAAGTTATTCGTTTCAGTTGTCACTAGGTGAACTATTCGAGATACTCGGTGGTATTTATCTATTTTTCTTGTTTTTGTTTCAGTTTACCATCTTCCTCAAAAAGGAAGAAACGACAGCGTGAGGAGGACGATGACGACGAGGAGGAGGATGAGTCACGCGCGCGCACGGCGCGGGCCGCTGCGAGCTGTGAGCTTCTGGATTCAATCCCCAGCCACGTCGCAATGATCGCTCCCAGCCTCCCCCGGCCCTCCCTACTCGACTCGCTACTTCAGTCTCCAACGCCGACGATGGGAATCGAACCTTCGAACAGCCTCCGAGCAAGCCCCAGTGGGGCTGCCCCACTGCGACAAGACCGACTTGCGGTGGAGCTTGTCACCTGCTTCCCCAGTCCTTCTCCTCCCTTCGCTGGACTTAGCCGCAGAACGCTCCGACTGCTTGGACCGATTGGTCATGGACTTGTTCAGACCTTCTCCTCCCTTAGCACGACCTCCAGCCGCCGTTTCTTCACTGCTGCCCCGGACTTAGAATCTCCTCAACCAGAACACTACATGGAGCTGTTACGCAGGCCTTTAGGCACTTTAAGGCCCTAATTGACTGCGCGACGCCTCCACCCGGACGTGACGACCCCAGGCGAGTCTCCTCGACTCCCTCAACCCTCCGAGCTCCAACCACACCCGCCGCCAACGCAGGGAGTCGAACCCTCGACTCTCGGGCCCACTTAGCCGCCGCCTCGCGCGGCGCGGGACCAACGCCGCCAGCTCACTCCAGCGCCGGCCCACCTTGCTGACAGAGGTTAAGCGCAACTCCTGCACCTGTGAGCAAGGCGCGCCGAGCTCTCTGCCCCGTCTCCACCACCCAGACGGCCCCGGCGTGCGCCTCGCCCTGCTAGCACAGGCCGCGCACGCCAACCCCAGCTGCTCCAACATCCAGCAGCACCCTGGCCAGCCTCGCTCTTAGACCTTCGGGAGTCTTAAGCCGCTGGCCCAACGCAAAGCCCGAGAAAGCCTTCGGGCACTTTCTTTTCCTCGGCAAAACTTTTCTTTCAGGTCTCACCGGACGGGCCGTGGATGGCCGCCGGTCGAGCAACAGTCCCAGATGTCCCTTCGCAGGACCAGCCAACGGAAGCACCGCCCCCCCTCTTGTGCGACCACTTAATTTATTTTCCTTTATTTATATTATTTTTTCCCCCAGTAAGGGAGGGTGGGGCAGTTTGAAACAGGGGCAGTTTGAAACAAACACCAATATTAAAGCAATGAGGGCTGCCGAAGGAAATGTGAGTGTGCACAATCTTCTATTTTCATGATCTTACTGATTTGCGATCGACACGGTCGCCAACGGTGCACTTAAGTGGCCTTGAAAACAAGGTGAAACTTCGGTACCATTGAAATTGGCCTAAACTTAAATTTCTAAGTCACGGGAGTTTCTGTCTGGGTTTCGCTAGTAAGCAATCATCTCCCGCGCACTTACTTCATCTCTTAGTACCATATTAGAGAAACGTAACGCACTCTCGGACACTGACGTAGCCCTCACCAAGTCCGGCGGGGAGCAGCACAATTGGAATGGTGCCCTAGGGATCCTTGAATTAGCATAACATTAAACTAACACTGCTTTCTGAGACGTGCGAATTTCGCCTGATTGGATTTGAACCAGATTCTAGGGCCGCACTGCTGTCGTACTTTTTCGGATTTTTTTCTTACCGATGTAAACCAGTCCTTTACACACGGGTACGTCAGGCGTAGATTGTCGGAACTGGCGAAGCATTCCGAAGCCTGTTACGCCAGGCCACTGTGTTGTGTCAAGAACCCATATAGCCCCAATCCGACTGACTGACTCACTCATAGAAATGTTGGGGGTCAAGGAGTGGTCGTAGAGACCTGCGGGTTTTTCCATTCGATTCCAAATTTAATGGGAAAATTGGGAAAAATCTCAAAAGTTGAAAATTTCTCACTGTTTCCGACCAAAGCTACTCAATCTTCCAAAAAGGGGACCGAATGACTAAAAAATTTTATTCGCCCCATCGGTAGGTCTGGTCGAGAATTTCCGAAACTGTGCCGTAATCGGGACCCCGCCACCGGCAATTGGGCAATCATCTTCAAGAATCTATATAGCCCCAATCCGACTGACTGACTGACTCACTTACTCACTCAAAGAAATGTTTGGGGTCGAGGAGTGGTCGTAGAGACTTAAGGTTTTTTTCCTTTCACCTCTATCCTTGTCAAAGCAGTCTTCAATATTTTCCGGACCTTGTATGCACCCATTGACTGCCACAGTAGCCAATGCAATACAAGCTATCTATTTGGGCAGTAAAAGTAGCCTTATTATATGGTCAAAAGCGGTTAAATAGAGCTTTCAAAGAAGCAGGACATTTACTTCCTCAGAAAATTTGCCTTTGCTCACCACGGACTTACTGAAAATACTTCGGCACGCGCTCCACACATGCGGGGGTCTGGGGGCGGAGCCCCCAGCGAGCAGCGCGAGTACACCAACTATGTACCTACGAATACCAATTCTCAGCCACAGAGCACTGAAAACCTCGATATAGTTAAGAAAAATAAAGTAAAAAAAAGTTCCAAATTTAGAAAACATCTGTTTTCGTGGCCAACAAATATATTTAGCGACCAAATTTTTTAGGATGTTTTTTCTCACCATAAGGGCATTTTAGAAAAAAAAATAAAAAATAAGCAAACTCGGAAGGGGTCATGGGAAGGCGTTACGTACTAAATTAAGTAGCTCATGGCTCATGGCTTCAGAAGTCCCGACGGGGCAAGTGGATGAATGAATGGGTATTCTCTACTTCACACGCAGCAAACAGAATGTTCTTACGGATACATCTATCTGCATTACGGCCATTTTATAGCAATCGTAATTACGGATAAATATTGCTTGTCATACGGATGACTTCATCCGTGTTTTCAAAAGAGTGGGAGGGGGGGGGGGCTAGGAGCTCGACTTTAGCAGTACGCCAGATCAGGATCTAGGGAAAAGAAGGCCGACCGACCTAAAAACTTTGTTGTGGTTTCCGATACCTCCCGACAGGACCTTTTCAACTAGGGGTCGGAACACTGTTAGAAATTAGCTCCGAAATTTTATGAAGAAAATCCCTATAATCACGTACATGGAGACTCCATTCATTTTCCATCTTTTTTTCGGAGAGATTTTCTCAGAGCTCAAACAGATGTTCTTCGGAGCATTACTTGGGGAGGTAAAATGTATATCTTTTCTCAGATTTGTTAAAGAGGGCTTCGCTGAAGCATTCTTTAGTCTGAAATGGTCAAAGAAGGGATGATTTCCTTCGAGCTCATTGGACTTACATCCTGTAGTATTATGAAAACCTGAGGTAAACAAGTAGGGTCTACCTTACCCTCTTTTTTTTAGCTGGTTGCAAACCCTTTCTTGTGTTTTCGGGATAATGAAGCATGCATTTTTGTTCAGAATTCCGAAACTTTTCGGAGAGAGCCCAGAATTTGCATTTATGGAGAGCTCCATGCAGAAGTTTCGGAAAAACACCATGGTTTTTCCACTTTTTTTTTCGGAATTTTCTGACAGTGTAGCGTCAATGGTGCAATGCAAAAGCATTGCACATGAAGTGCAATGCCTCCCCATTCCCATGCATTAGCATAGGCCATTTTCGGGATGCATTGCACGTATGGTGCGATATCTCAGCTGTATTGCACCATACGTGCTATACTCATAGCGTTTGGAATATCAGAGCTGAAAACCGAAACACTGGTAAAACTGAGGCGTAGTTGTACCGTCACGGGGGTAACTTGGGACACTTTTTCACGCTTTTTGAACGCCAGAGGCAAGCTTCTCAACCCAGACCATTGGATTCTAACTGTGTTAATGTTTGACCCTTTCCCCATGTTTTCACGCTTGTCTAGTCTATTTGCCTCGATTATATCGTTTGCAAGCGGTCGCGAAAGAGTGTCCCAAGTTACCCCATGACCGGGGGTAACTTGGGACAGTAGGTGATTAGCTACATTCCCATGCATCTATTGATGTTAATGGACGTAAAACATTTTAGTCACAACATGTAGACAAACAATTCAGGCCTTGTAGGACCGATATTGGGCTTTATCTAGGGCTCTACATGGAACTCTCTTTTCTACTGGTATTTTCCAGGCATTTTCTGAAAATTTCAGAATGTGTATCACCAGAGGACAAAACTGCAGAGCAAGGCATCTCTTTCCATCATCAGCGTAAAAAAAAACAATGTAAAACTTTGCCTAGTGATGATCCCCTAAATCATGTACTGTGATCAACCCTACAATCTCGTGGTCCAAATTCGGTTTATGCAACCTCACCCAGTATCTGTACGTGTTCTGCTTTAGTTTTTTGTATCCAAAAAAATCTACAAAAGGGGGGATGTGTGGATAGCTAGCAGTAGACGTTAGTATGGAGCGCCACCGCCAGGGCGCGCCACTAGTTGGGTCAGCTGGACCTGAGGGACTGTCTGGAGGTCAGTCCCGTCCCCGTCTCAGCCGAGGGCCGGTGTTGTTGTGTGGCTTCGTCTAATAAAGCCAGTACTCGGTTAGCCGTCAAGTGTTTTCTCTCCCTCGCCATGCACCTCACACATGGTGGCAGGTCCAGTCGAACAAAAGCGCGAGTTAGCGTCGTCGCCGCTGCGGCGACGCCATGGCGAATCATCATGTTTTCCCAATTGCGTGCTTGCTTGCCCTCTTGCAGTTCACTGTTTCTCGCGCCACTGTCGTACCTCCTGACCCGGTTACTTATTCTACTTGTGCTGCCAAACCCTCTGCAATTGATATTATTGACTGCGCAGGCGATATGTATCGTGTGGGTCGACTCACAGATTCTGAGATGGAGTCGCTACTGTTTCAAGCCATTAGTAAGACTCCTTCAGCGACCAGATACTACTCTATAGGAGTGGTTACGGGCGATTCGAACACCCTGACGGTAGCATCCCAGGATCATTTTAGATTTTCCAGCTCGTACAATCTCCACCTTCGCATACCGCGATGGGGGACATTGCCCACACCTTTGGCTCTTCCATTGGAATCCACTAAGCCGGTAGCTATTTTTTCCACAGCAGCCATCAAAGACTTGGTATCCATCAAGGATGCCAAGGGTATCATCTCTCGGTACTCAGGCTCTCCAACCAGGCCGATGTTTTACTCGGCTGGTCCGACACCCTTGACACCTGAGAGAGCTGTGGCATCATGTGGGCGCGTAGACGATGAACTGCAGCGTTCTCTTGATGGGTGGACTGGGGTGGCCGTGGCACTCCCTTCTGACCAGTTCTGCAGGGAGGCTTGGCAACACTCCTTCACCCTTCTCATAGCTGATGTTCAGGACACCGAAATGTGTGGATAGCTAGCAGTAGACGTTAGTATAGAGCGCCACCGCCAGGGCGCGCCACTAGTTGGGTCAGCTGGACCTGAGGGACTGTCCGGAGGTCAGTCCCGTCTCGGCCGAGGGCCGGTTGTGTGGCTTCGTCTAATAAAGCCAGTACTCGGTTAGCCGTCAAGTGTTTTCTCTCCCTCGCCATGCACCTCACACAGTTGAAAGAAAGGATTTATGTTTTGCAACATGGCCCAGTTCATTTAAACAAAGTACCTTTAGTGTCAGAGGATTTTTCTGAAGGGACAGGTTAAAAAAAACCGGCTGAAATGTCAAGTTCTGTTCGATTGTTTCGTATGGTTGTTGGAGATTTTTGGTGAGTGAGGATGATAGCATTGGCATTTATATTTGGAGCTAAGAGAAGGTATGGTTGTTGAAGCTAGATGTGTGCCTAAAACAAAACCAAACTGAATGTACTCATTTCAGACTTAAATTCAATGTTCTTGGATTCAACTGGATCACACTTTCAAAGGTCATGTTTTGAGTCTGACTCACTAAGGATCGTTTGTAACAAATTACTCTTCAAATTGAAAAGCGTACATGTATGTTCTACCTGGGGCATGCCTACGAGCACGCTCTAGCTAGCGCATGCCTGCAGCAGATCATCACTGTGGCAAAAAGCTACGGAAAATTCTGTAAACAGCTTGTGGTAATTCTCCGTAGGCCCCTTATCAATATTCTCCGTAGGCTCTTACAGTATTTTCTGTAGGACCGCACAGTATTCTCCGTAGGACCGCACAGTGATCTCCGTAGGACTATACAGTCTTCGAGGTCCTACGGAGAAGACTGTGCGGATTTACAGAGAATACTGTGCGGCCCTACGGAGAATACTGTAAGAGCCTACGGAGAATATTGATAAGAGGGCTACGGAGAATCCTGGCAAAAAAATTAACAGGATTTTCCGTACCTTTTTGCCACAGTGATGCTGCACGCTTGCTGATTCAGACAACTCCGCACAACTCCGTATCCCTTATACAATGAACGTATGCTTCAGTTAACCTGTACGCGGCAGTTATGCACTAGTAAGTGCATGCTTGACAGGCATGCGCTAGCTAGAGCGCTCTTCCAGTCATACTCCGGGTAGAGCGTACAATGTATGCATTTCGATAGAGTACTCCAAAGAAGCTCTGGCCCGGAAGAAGAACAAAAACGGAAGTAAGAAATTGCGGTTTCTATGAGAAAAATACGCCGCGCATGAGGGTCCGCAGCGTATATTTCTCATAGAAACTGCAATTTCTTACTTCCGTTTTTGTTCTCCCTCTTCCGGGCCACAGCTTCTTTGGAGCACTCAATAAGTAGAGTATTGATCGGTTAATTGTTCTTCCGTATTGGATATGAATCAAAACGTGTAGATTATTGGTAGACCATCTCGAGTAAACATTTCATGACAGATATTTATTTTTCTTCGGCAGTGAAGCATCAAATTGCTTTTGCGGTGCTGTTGATCTGACTGATGTTGAAATTTAGGACGACACAAAATATTTAATCCCGCCTGATACTTTGTTGGCTGAGCGGGAGCGAAGCCCGTTACTCCAGTGGGTTAAAAAACCTGTGTCTGCGTGTTTGTTTGTGTGTGCGCACTACTCCTCCTGTACGGCTCGACCGATCTGGCTGTTGCAGGCTTCTTAGATATGTTCTTGGCTCGCCACACATCAAAATTTAGCATTCTTTCTCAATCCATTCGGTCATGTGAACTAAAAACCACTTAAAAACGGCAGACAAAAAGACAACCTTGTTGGTACTTTCAACTTCTTGTCAAGATTCGTATCGTTCCGTTCCCGCCCATTTTTCCCAAAACTTAATTCCCAAATATTGGCTTCCCAAAAGTCCCAATCAAATATTTTCCAATCCATTGTTACCAATTTTACTTTCCCAATGTTACTCCCAAAAGTTCTCCCAAAATCTTCCGGTATGTGCTCACGAACTCCTGAAGGAAACAGGCGGCGGTCATAATGACCGAAAAGGGGGAGGTGACGAGACTCCGGAAGAAGAGTGCGAATGATAGTTTAGATGAGTACCAAACTCTCGGCGAGGTTTTCTCACTCAATCACCTACATCTGAGTGAAGATTATTTAATCATCTAACTTCGGTTATCAAAGGTTCTTTAGAGCTAGTTAGGCGATAAAAGGCGTATCTGCTACCTATAAGCTAGAGATGTTTTGGCGAAAAGACCTGCACGCGAATTTAGGCGATACAAAAATCCTGGCCAACATGTGGAGACGAAGTATCCTTATTCAAAAGGGTAGTCCTGATTATGACTTGCTTGTGTATGACAAGCCTAACAACCCTGCCAAGTCGGTCACGCAGTTAAAAAACTATTTTGGTAAAATACATTTTTGGGAAAATTAATGATTTGGGAAAAATTTCTTTGGGAAATCTACATTGAGAATAAAAGTTTTAGAAATATTCTCCATTGGGAAAATGGGTTTGGGAAAAATGACCGGTAACCGTATCGTTCCCTATGTTTTGGAGGGTGCTGATGACGAAAATAGGACACGTTCTGACCGTCGACCTAAAGTTGAGTCCCGCTAGCGCCGCAGGCCAAGGTAAGTGTACACGCCAGGCGTGGATTGTCGAAATTGGCGCAGCATCGCGAAGCCTGTTACGTCAAGAGACGGTCTGGCGTACACCTACCTTGTCTGATGAACTTTGTTTCAGTGCGAATTGGGTTGATGTCAATGGTACTAAGTAAAGTATGTTCCTGGAAATGTACTCTTTCTGAAATTAATGAATTCCTTCTCAGAAGTAAATTCTGTGTTATGAAGAAATACTTTTTGTACTCTCTTATTTTGTATGGAGAAGCTCCAGACAAAAAAAAACACTTGGTCGGCGACATCCTAGGAGCGGGCGCTTGTGGTGTTTTATTGGTTCCTTGTATGTATACGAACTGCCGAAAAGACACTTCGACGAAATCCGACACCCCCTGTGGCTTGGGTACGGGTCTAAACACCCCAAAAACAGCTGTTTTCGAGGGTTTGGGACTAGATTGGTTCTCGCAAACCGAGATCCTAAAAGTACCCAAATGGGTCTCAGATACTCAAAAAAATGCGCTCTTTCGAATGCCGTGTCGAACGAGGCTCTACGACGTCGGGTTTGGATGCTACGGGCTCTGAAAGTTGCTCAATTTCACTATTTTTACTGAAGATTTGAGCATATCAGGGCCGCTTGAAGTAGACCATCGGCGATTTCGCTCCTCTTTGTCTTAAAAAATGCCTACCCATAGGTTAACACCCCCACTAAATTTCAGCCATGTCAGGCAATTATTAGAGGAACTGTGAACAATTTAAGTTTTGGGTCATTTTACCACTGGGCTTAGGTGGTTTTGGGTCCAGAAAAAATAATTTTTTTAGCTATCTACTTTTGATCAGCGCCTCTTGAAACGCCTTTTTAACATGGTGCCTCAAAACTTTTTTTCGAGGACAAACTTGTATTTTTCTAGCTGTAATTGGAACATAACTAGAACAAGCTAGGGCCCGCCCTTCCGTCGAACCGAATTGCCAGCTCCGCTTCGCTGCGCCGGCAACTCGGTTCGACAGGGGGCCGGCCCAGCTTGGCCTGCCGGCGGCCTTTTCTCGGGCCTTCGGCCCTCGCATCAGACCCAACTTGGCCAGTCGAAGGCCCGGGCCTTCGGCCCGCTCGCATCACACACGCCGTGAGCGGGTAAAGCAAAGTTATCGATGTACCATCGTGACTTAGGCCCGCCCTTCTATTCACAATATGCATAGTCCTTACACTTTTTACTCCAATTGTCCTTAGAATATGCCCATTTCGTTTGTCTCTTCGCCCTCATTCCGAAAATACCCATATTTGCCATGCTCCTGCAACTCCTTGGAATAGAGGCACAGCAGGAGCGCAAAACGAGTCCGTCGCACTTTTCCCCATAACTCATGAAGACGGGCTCCTGGACCCCCCTTCCGACCCCTCGTTGAAGAGGTCTTGCCAAGACCTATCGAAAACTTAAGTAAAAATTTTCAGTCGGTCGACCCCCTTTTCTTAAGATCCTGATGTGACTAAATAGACGAAGTCGGGCTCCTGGACCCCCTTTCCGACCCCTCGTTGAAAAGGTCTTGCTGAGACCAATCGAAATCTGCAATAAATTTTTTTAGTCGGTCGACCCCCTTTTTTGAAGATCCTGATCTGGCCAACTTGTAAAAGCGACCGATGGGGTCGGGACCAGGCCCATTCATCTTGTCTCGTCGCCTCGATTCCAAAAATACCCCTATGTGCCCTGCTAGCAAAAATAATGGCGGAAATCCCCCTCCCGCTCATGTAAACCATGATGCACCTGCAGCAGCCCTTGTGCGACCCGGACGGGATTTGCACCACCGGATTATTTGTTTGGACGGTACTCCTGAAGTACCCTCCAAATCTGGTTACTCTAGCAACAACAACAACACACAGACACAAAGGCAAATGCATAGGCCCTCCCCCTATTTTTTGAATAGAAGGGCGGGCCAAAAAATGACGGTAAATCCTGGGTAATTTCTTTGCTAAACTTTACCGTACTTCAAAAACCTGTATCCTCCGTACAGTCTACAGTATTTACCGTACTTGTTTTACAAAATATTCCGTAGTCTTTTAACAGTAGTTACCGTTCTTCCGTACAGTCCATGCCGCAGGAAAGAGCAGATCTGGTCCCAACAAAGGCCGCTTCCAAGAAGAGTCCACATCAGGATCTTGAAAAAAGGGGGTCGACCGACTAATAAATTTTATTGCACCTTTCAATAGGTCTCGTCAAGACCTTTCCAACGAGTGGTCGGAAGAGGGGTCCAGGAGTCCGACTTCAGCAGTTGCGTACATCAGGAACTTGGAAAAAGAGGGTCAACCGACTGAACAAAATTATAGCAGTTTTTGATAGGTATTAAAAGTACGGGATTGCCGGGGAAAAATTTACGGGATTCCCTGTAAAAAAAAGTACGGTATTGCCTGTAAAAAAACGACGGCATTGCCTGTTAAAAAAAGTACGGTCAAGTCTGGAGTAATCAGCACAGGATTTACCGTGATCTTTGCTCGCAGTGCAATAAGGAGGAGTAGTGCACACACACACACACACACAGACTTAAAAAACTTTTCAACCCCACTGGAGTAACAGGCTTCGCTATCGCTCAGCCAAGGAAGTCACGAACTGGTAGAAAAGTAGGGAGAAGACCAGAGAAGACCGTGGGCGAAAACCTAGGATATGGGTTAGTGAACAAAAATGTTAATTCATCATCAAAACCTGTTTTGCAAGGGTTCGAACCAAGGTCGCAGGGACAGAATGGATCCGATTTCTGTCATCAGCTCCTACAAAAATGCAAGGTTTCATTTATGGTTAGGTACGAGAGGTGACTTCACTCAAAAGTATTTTTTTTTTGTTTTTTTTTTAGCCGTTTCTTTCGCATGTGCTGTACACACCACATCGTTTTCAGGTTGAGGTGAGGCGTCTTCTCCTTCTTCTGCTATGTTGTCATCTTCATTGCCAGATGTGGAGTTGACGTACTCGCCAATGGTCAGATTACTAACAATGCCTGGCCTTTGGTTCGTTGATGTAATGAGGTGCAGACCGTGGCCTCATTCCACCGTCTTTCGGTCCGCGCCACAGTACCTGCCAGGACACTGTTGAGGTACATACGGGCATCATTTTTCCGCTCCTGGTCGGTTTCTACAAGAGCAATCTTCCCCAGTGTTGCCTGTAAATAAATTGATTCAATACAAGGTAGGTTTACGCCAGACCGCGTCTTGTCGTAACAGGCTTCGCGATGTCTCGCGGCCTGTTCCTCCATCCGCGCCTGGCGTACCTACCTTGGCCTGCGGCGCTAGCCTGCCTTCGGCAGACATTGGCTTGTCCATCATCGGTTACTTTTCTTACTTGTTTCATGCTGGGGGCGGGACCCCATCATTTTGGATAAGAGTTGCTTTATCTACAGATAACACGATTTTGACCCTTGAAACTTTTTAACTTGTTGGGACTGGGGGGCTCCCCCCAGACCCCCCTTTCTTTTAAACAGAAGTGATCTGCCTGCAGAAAACTCGATTTTTCGCCGTTTTTTTAGGTGTTTTTCGCCTATAAAAACTGAACCACGTGAGCTACGATAGTGAAATTTCGCGTGTGCCGATCCAAGAACATACCTAATAAGCCTGCAAAATCTCAGCCAGATCGGCCGAGCCGTTCAGGAGGAGTAGTGTACACACACACACACACACACAGACAGACACACAGACAGACAGACACAAATTTTCAACCGCACTAGAGTAACGGGCTTCGCTATCGCTCAGCCAATAAATTCTAAATTTTTCATCAGTTGTTACATGGAAAGGGTATGTATGTACTTCTGCCTTGTAGTTCATGAGATAACGTTCGGTTTTGGCATCTGAGGCTGAGCCTTTCACCGAGCTTCCTAACTCTTGAGGTCTTGACATTGCATTTGCCCCCATCCAGAATTGCCATGAGGTGTCGTAAAGGCAGTTCATTCATGTGCAGAAGACACACCAGTTTTTGCAACGGCCTGCTTAATTCTACTTCAAGAAGCTCCCCAGACAAAAAGATTTCGCGCCCGTTACGGGCACAGCCCGAGCAAATCTGGGCACAGCACGGGCTTAGCACGGGCTCAGCACGGGCACAGAACGGGCAGGTACGGGCGCAGCATCCGAAGGGGGGTCGAGGCTCGAACCCGCATGGGGGCAAATGCGGGCAAGTACGGGCAAATGCGGGCAAGCACGGGCAGACGCGGGCAGGCACGGGCAGACACGGGCACATACGGGCAGATGCGGCTGCATCCGGAGCGCCTTGATGTTTGTGCCCAAGACCCATTCGTGGATGAGCACGGACAAGCTAAACAGGAGTAATCGAAGCCCGGAGCAGTGCTGCGTACCTGAAAGCTAACTATCTCGTGCCAGGTGAGCATGGAGGTAGTTTGGGTACGGTGATAGACGAGCCCTATCACCCTGTAGCTTAGGCAACCCAAACTACCTCCATGCTCATCCGGCACGAGATGGTACCCATAGCTTCCAGGCGTGCAGCACTGCTCCAGGCTTCGATTAGTCGTGTTTAGCATTTCCGAGCTCGTCCACGAATGGGTCTCGGGCACAAACCTCAAGGCACTCCGGATGCAGACGCATCTGCCCGTATGTGCCCGTATCTGCCCGCGTATGCCCGCATCTGCCCGCATCTGCCCGCATCTGCCCGCGTACACTCTACTAAAAATGTCCTGTCAACGCCGTTAATTTATTACCAATGTTTGCTGTTATTCAATTCACGGCGTTTGCTGTGAACTAGTTCACGGCGTTCACTGTGATCTCGGTTACAGTGTTCACTGTGATCTGGCCACAGTAAACGCCGTGAATTGGAGCCTGATTTGCAGTACTTCGGTGCTCAGCGGCGTCAAACTCACAGTGTTTACTGGGGACCAGATCACAGTGAACACCGCGACCAAGATCACAGTGAATCCCGTGAGCAGATCACAGTAAACGCTGTGAATTGGCCTACAGTGAAAACTGGTAATAAATTAACGGCATTTACAGGACATTTTTGGTAGAGTGTATGCCCGCATCTGCCCGTTCTTGCCCGCATTAGCCCCCATGCGGGTTCGAGCCTTGACCCCCCTTCGGATGCTACGCCCGTACCTGCCCGTGCTGAGCCCGTGCTGAGCCCGTACAAGCCCGTGCTGTGCTCAGATTTGCTCGGGCTGTGCCCGTAACGGGCGCGAAATCTTTTTATCTGGGGCTTGACTATACCTCCATGCTCCATGCCTTTGTTTCACCAGTGCACCCACGTGGGTTCGTTCCATCACAGCCTATTCCTGACAATACATTAGTATCAAACTTTCCATTCATAAGTAAGGCTAACAAACCTTTCACTGAAAATCTATCGGCGCACAGTGGGGCGAAACCGGAAAAAGTCGCACGTAAGTCCGATTTCGCCGTTTTTATCCCAGAGGGATGGGACCGACGTTTTTGAACTCAGAAAGGACCATTCTATACAGTTACGAACATTTTTTGCACCTCAAATAACTACTGTTTGCCGTTTAGCGACCTCAAAGTAGAGCAATTTCGCGAGAAAATGATACATTTGGCGGGGGTCGCGGAAGAAAGGCTACTCCTATCGCTGTTGCAGAGCAAAATAACATGTTTTATATGTTTTTGGAAAGGAAAAAAATCAAGCAGACCAGTCCATTCATTGGAATTGGTTTCAAACGAAAAGTGTGGAAACTGCGGGTCTTCAAATGTTTGCGAAAATCGTCGTCTGCGACTTTTTTGACGAGGGATAAGTCGAGTTGCGAACATTTGCGAACCGGTCAGGCACCGTGGTGAGATAATATGGTGACCCCACTTTCATGTCCATTTCGTCCGGCGATGCCGTTCGATGCCGTTTTCCTTCAAATCGACGTCAAACATGCCACTTCGTCTCGCCGCGCCACGCCATCCTTACAACTTCCGTGGTCATGCTGTTACGCCAAGACATGCATCGTTACGCAGGCCTTAGGTGCAGCCAGTATCAATAGGCGGCACAAGAGGCGCGTTTGGTCGTCTCCAGGGTATATCTTTTGTCTTCTTATCTCCTCAGAAATTATTTTCACTACCAATGAAACCCTCAAATCTAAAGTTTTGCGAGAATTGGTTAGGGCGAGGGTCGGTCAAATGAGCTATTCAAAATCCCAAACAGGGTGCTTCGCTTCGCTCAGCAAAAAATCTCCTAGAATCCAAGGACTAAGACCCCAAGTTATAACATTTCCCGCTCAACAAGGCTATAGCTTTTAGCTCGCTTCGCTCGCAACAGGAAGCCTCTTCTAAATTTCGGCTCCGTGGCAAGTGGGGGGAAGCAAGAAGCCAGTGCGCCAGCCCTTCCAGACGAAAAAGTCTTCCCCATTGTAGGACTCGGAAACAACGTTTCAGTCAGTTAAGCATTTATAACTTATGGCTCGCTTCGCTCGCTGAGAGCTGTCTAATTCTAGATTCTCGCTATAAGTCAAAACAAAAGTAGAATAAAGTGAATCCTCTTCAAACTTTGTAACAACCCCTCAATTTTCTGTAACGTTGTTTTGAATTTAGCCCCCCCTCCCCAAACCACGTCCCTAAAAATTACTTTTCAGACACAGGCTCCTTGAAGGTAGGCAACTTTTCAAACATTCGCCCCCTCCTTTCGACCCGTCTAATTACGCCCCTGAGACTCTGGCAGATTCCACAGCTTCCAGAACTTCATGCGGTTGTGCATAAATGCATTGTCCTAAGTTATTGTCGCCCCTCTGTTTACATTTCATCTTCCTTGATGGGGTCTTTCCTCTACACACATTCTGTTAGAGTCTCTTGTTTTGACTCGGCTCAATGCTACATACATCTGTCCATGTGTGACCATAAAGGTATTTGTAAAAGGTAGGTACACGCCAGGCCGCGTCTTGTCGTAACAGGCTTCGCGATGTCACGCTGCCTGTTCCTCCAATCCGCGCCTGGCGTACCTACCTTGGCCTGCGGCGCCAGCCTGCCTGGCCATGGCTTGCACTGAGAAAACCTTACAAACTATTTTGGGCCTTACAAAGAAAAGTAGTTTGTATAACAAAGTATTTTTAACATACGTAAGCTTACAAAGAAAATACTTCGTAATTTACGAACTATTTCTTCGTATAACAAAGTATTTTAGTTTGTTATATGTATGCTCAAAATACTTCGTAAGGTTTTAAGAGTGTGCCCATCGTCGGTTACTTCTAAATTGTTGCATGCTAGGCCCCCAGACCCCCCTTCATTCCGTATAGAGTTGCTTCATCTACAGATAACACGATCTTGACCCTTGTTACTTTTCGACTTGCCGGGGTTGGGGGGCTTCGCCCCCCAGACCCCCCTCTCTCCAAGGCAAAAGGCATTTGCCTGCAGAAAATTCGATTTTTCGCCGTTTTTAGGTGTTTTTCGGCTTTAAAAATTGAACCAGTTGAGCTAGGATAGTGAAATTTCGCGTGTGCCGAGCCAAGGACATGACCAAAAAGTGTGCAAAATCTCAGCCAGATCGGCCGAGCCGTTCAGGAGTAGTAGTGCTGACAGACAGACAGACAGACAAAACTTTTCAACCCCACCTGAGTAACGGGCTTCGCTGTCGCTCAGCCAAAAATTTTTAGTACCTTAGTCCATTTCCATTTTGTAAGGTACCCATTCATCGTCACCATACATTTCTTCCAAGTCCTCTTCATACTGAGGTTCTGTGTCCACTCTACCAAAAATGTCCTGTAAATGCCGTTAATTTATTACCAGTTTTCACTGTAGGCCAATTCACAGCGTTTACTGTGATCTGCTCACGGGATTCACTGTGATCTTGGTCGCGGTGTTCACTGTGATCTGGTCCCCAGTAAACACTGTGAGTTTGACGCCGCTGAGCACCGAAGTACTGCAAATCAGGCTCCAATTCACGGCGTTTACTGTGGCCAGATCACAGTGAACACTGTAACCGAGATCACAGTGAACGCCGTGAACTAGTTCACAGCAAACGCCGTGAATTGAATAACAGCAAACATTGGTAATAAATTAACGGCGTTGACAGGACATTTTTTGTAGAGTGTCCATGCCATTTCCACCATTGTCGTTTCCTCCATAATCTTATAGCATATTTTCCTGTGCATTTTGTTCATCTTCTTCAAAGTTCAATTTGGCCGATTCGACTGCCTGCAGAACTTCTTGATACACACGATTCTGAGTAAAAGCATTTTTGGCAGATAAAGTTCCTCCTCTGTTGTTGTTTATCCTGCCCGGTTGTGCTCCTTCTTCTAAACATACTTTGATTGGATTGCTGCTTTTTACTCTGCTCATGGCCACATACATTTGACCATGCGACCAAAGTGGAGTTGGAAGAAACAGGCCAGCTCTTTTTAACGTTTGTCCTTGACTCTTGTTTACTGTGATGGCATAACTTAGCTTCAATGGAAATTGCCTCCTTCTCACTTTGCCTGGCAAACTAAATTCTTCTGTGACAAAGGTTTAATGAAAGATAGCGGCCGTTTCCCCCTTCTGTGCACCAGTCATTATTTCACATATACAGTAATTGCATTTTCATAAAGTTTCTTAACTTTCAGTCTTGTGCTGTTGCAAAGTCCGCCAGACACACGCATGTTGCGTATTAACATGACGTTTGCTCCAGGTATGAGATGCGGTATGTGAGGGGGGAAATTTGATGAAGACAGGTGACTAAATATTCCTGTGGGTAGTAAAGGCGTTCCTGGTCATTTTGGTCTTGCAATTCTCTACTCAATTCGAACTTTGTTGCAGAGTAGTACTTCCTGTCGTCTGTCCTTCCCTTAAGCAGCTTAAGCAATACTTTTTCCGTGACGGCATCTGTTGCATTGTTAGTGGGACAAAGAATTGAAGCGTCGTGGGAATCTTCTTTTCTCATGTCATTGCCAAAGCAGAAGGTGATCAAATTTTCCATAGAGTTGGCGAACATGTTTCGTGGAATCTTGATTCTTGTAGAGCCGTCAATATTGGCGGACGCGTTTCCAACGCTTAGTAACCGATCTGAAAATTGTTCATCACCACTTGCTCTTTGATAATGTTCCAGGTTGAAATGCTTAAAGAGGGGCCATAAATTTGATGATGTGATGGTCGTGTCAACAATGTTCACGCGACTGCCTCGTGTAACAACAGGTAATATTTGGCGAAAGTCACCTCCCAATATTACAATCTTGTTTCCAAACGGTTTGTTTAACTCCATTAAATCTCTCAAAAATCTATCCACTACATGTAACTGCCAGGCATGGACCATGGATAATTCGTCCCAAATAATAACATCGCATTGAAGGAGATTTTGTGCTTCAATACTCTGGAGTTTTAGAGTGCTTCTAGATAATCCAACTCCTTCGTCTTCAAATGGAATGCCGTAAGCCTTATGGCTTGTTTTACCGGTTCTCAATAAGTTAGCTGCCACATCAGTGTAAGCAGTAACAACTACTCGTTTTCCTCGTGAAATAAGGAAGTCAATAAGAACATTGTAAGAAAATGTTTTACCAGTACCGTCAACGGGGGTAACTTGGGATACTTTTTTACGTTTTTTGAACGCCAGAGGCAAGATTCTCAACCCAGACCGATGGATCCTAACTATGTTAAAGTTTGACCCTTTCCCCATGATTTCATGCTTGTCTGGTTCATTTGCCTCGATTATATCGTTTCCCAGCGGTCTCGAAAGAGTGTCCAAAGTTACCCCATGACCGGGGGTAACTTGGGACAGTATGTAATTAGCTAAATTCCCAAGCATCTATTATTGATGTTAATGGATGTAATAAATTTAAGTCACAACATATCGACCAAAAATTCAGGCCTAGGAACTCCTGTAGGACCAATATTCGACTATATCTAGGGCTTTACGTGGAACTCTCTATTCTACTGGTATTATCCAAGCATTTTCTGAATATTTCAAAATATGGATTACCAGAAAACAAAACTGCAGAGCAAGGCATCTCTTTCCATCATCAGCGTAAAATCCGAAGTTTAAGCCATGTCAGGGACCGGGTCAGTCAACTCCTAGAAGGATAGGACTGATGGAAAAGACTGTCCCAAGTTACCCCGTAAAATATCGATTTTTGAGAAATTGAAGTCTGGACCGAAGATGGGAAAACTATAATCAACGCCCTTTTGCGAACGTTATTGTCTGTGTATGATCTAACAACCCAGAGAGACTCATCGGCCAAATCTGCATTTCACTCCTTGCACTAGGGTCAACTTGTCAATGATTGACATATTTAGTCAAAAACCCTATTATGTAGTTTCCCGTTTCTCAAATACTAATTGTGACGTTAGGCACCTCTTCCACCTTACCGCGCGTGCCCTGAGGCCACTAAAACGAAATCCTGCCGCGGGTTTGACGCGCTAGGAACCCCCGTCGCTGAATGGCGTCACAGCTGTACAGGGCAGACTGTCCCAAGTGACCCCTGGTGTCCCAAGTTACCCCCGTTGACGGTACCTCCTGGACCGGTCAAGAAAAAGCACTTTTGGTCAGATCTATTCTCCACAGAGTCCATAACTGCATCAAAAAAGGCTTTTTGCTCTACATTCAGTTGAGCAATAAAACCGTCAGCTTCTTCTGCAGTCACTGGCCTGGGATGTTGCTCATCTTCATTTGGCCCATTTCTTCGTCTTGCTAATACTAATTCGTCCAATCCGGGTAATTAGTAGTCTTGTAAATCTTTTCCAAATTCTTGCAGAATTTCTCTGATGTCTCGAAGGGCCAGTTGGAAAGCCAGGGAATTTGGTGAAGGTAATCTTCTGCAAGATGGACTTTGTAATCATCCCACAAAGCTCTTGGATTTATTGGATTCACATTGGTCAGAGTGTTCCAAAAGTCCGGCGAAACAGTCGCGGAAATTGTACAGCGACCAAGTCATCCATTAGATGTCTTATGTCGGCTTCATCTTCAATTAAATTTATAGCTGAACCGGCTCCTTTGTAGGTGTCATGAATTTCTCCATTGACTGTTCTTAAATCCTCAAAGTTGACAAGGTAGGTGTACGCCAGACCGTGTCTTGTCGTAACAGGCTTCGCGATGCTGCGCTAGTTTCAACATCCACGCCTGACGTTACACCTACCTTGGCCTGCGGCGCTTGCCTGCTTTCGTTAGGCTAGGTTTCTTTTCCAGGCATCCGCATACTAATTTGCGTGATTGAAGATCAAAACAGCATTTGATTTCGTGCCAAGGGCTGGGGGGCGGGGGCTCCGCCCCTCAGACCCCCCATTGGCCTGACTTTTTAACTTGTCGAGGCTGGGGGGCTAGACTAGACTAGACCCCCCATTGGCCTGACTTTTTAACTTGTCGGGGCTGCCGCCCCCCAGACCCCCCTTTCTTCAACACAGAAGTGATCTGCCTGCAGAAAACTCGATTTTTCGCCGTTTTTTAGGTGTTTTTCGGCTATAAAAACCGAACCAGTTGAGCTAGGATAGTGAAATTTTGCGTGTGCCGAGCCAAGGACATACCCAAAAAGTGTGCAAAATCTCATTGAGATCGGCCGAGCCGTTCAGGAGGAGTAGTGCGCACACACACACACACACGCAGACAGAATTTTTTTTTCAACCCCACCTGAGTAACAGGCTTCGCTATCGCTCAGCCAATAATGTCGATCCTGTTGCATAGAAGAAGTCGAATGTGGTATTGTTCAGAATTCAGAGGTTTTGCAGCAAGTGGGGCCAGTCGTCCTATACTCTTTGTCGTTGCTGCTTTTGATCGTCTCCTGTTGTTATCTTCCCATAATTAATATTTTGCCACATCAGTGTAAAGTTTGCCTCGATGAATTCCTGAGTTCCGTTCAAACCATTTTGTCAACTTCGTGTCCTCATGTCTTTCAAGAGCAATTTGTTCTTCTCCATCTCGAAAAAGAACGGTCTGCTTGAACTCCTCGTGAACAGGCAATACTTTGACAGAAGGATACATGTGAGCTTGAGGATAATCACTGATATAATAGTGAGCCTCATATGCTCCCATGTTTCATTTCCTTATATTCTTGCACTTCATCATGGTCATATGGTGCTTCAGGTGGTCGTTCCTGGTTTTTTTTTTTATCAATGAAACATTTACTCTGTTCCCATAGTTGCCTTTTAATAGATATCCATAAAAGTACTTGCAAGCTGAGGTCGTTGGGCAGTACATAATATTGACATGGCCTCTGAGGCGCAGTAAAATTAGTGGGTTGTAAGGCACTACCCATCTGTTGCTCATAAATATTTGTTCTCCTTTAAATAATTTGAATAACCCGCGGCCATCATCGGGTCTGCGATAAAGAGGTCTTTTTCCGGTTATATCAGTGAAATCTCTGAACTCAAATGGAGAGCCATGTTTGCACTTTCCATTCTTTTTGTAGCAACCAGACGATCGAAAAACATCGGAGAGCGGTCACCCACCAAAGTCTTGGCCAGACCAAGTGCTGCTTAACTTCGGGCACAGAAGGGGTAATGCGGGTTGTCTAACCGAACCGAAATGCAATGGATAACTACCGCTGGGACGAACGGAAAGGGCTAGGACGAAACCGATTGCACGAACGAATCAGGCACACTTAAATTACTCGAGTCGTCACAAAAAAAGAATTCGAAAATTTTAAGAGTTTTTGACTTTGAACACGAATATGAACATTTCGGACGGGCGCCCTTCCAAGTCTGGGCCATCTCGGTCCAGAAAAAAGCAACAATCGAAAAATAAAGCAAAGAAAAAAATCGGAGAGCGGTCACCCACCCGGGTTGGATCCGTCGGCGAGCAAAGTTAAGCAGCAACGTCACTGTGACGTCACGGGCGAATGGGGCAACCGTCAACACGTGACGTAGGCAAGGCGTGGGGCACAAACATTGAAGAGAGTACTCACTGGGGTTGCGACACGCTTTGTGCCGCAACCGATGACTTTGAACGTTGCCTCAGGCTGTTGTGACAAATTCCGGGCGGGTATACACGCCGTTGCACTCGACCGACGCGAACACACAATTGGACACTAACACAAACTTGGACACTGACACAAATTTGGGCACTTACACAGAATAAGGTGCTAACAGAAACTTGAACGATGACCCACACTTGGACACTGAACTGAGCACTGACACACTTGAAAAAAACCAAACGTAGACACGGACTTTGACACACACGAAACAGAATAGGCGAACGAACACGCGCGAAGTTTAGGACACACTGCTGTCTGAGAATCAGAATCAGAAAAAACTTTTTTGATCATAAGTAGCATGGCACTCCATTACAATTTGTCAGCGGGTGAGGTTCCCGTGTAGTTACACTTAACCCTTATTTATCTTAAGTACATATTTTGGGAGTGAAGTTAAAGAGAGAGTTAACCCGGGGAAAATCAAAGACAAAAACCCCATTTAATTGACAGGGAGGAGGGCGACGATCACGGTGGCGGAACGTAGTCGGTAGTCCGGGTCCCAGGTCCGGATGTCGATTGGAAGCGTAGGCGGCCTCCTGGCCCGTCCCAGCTGTCGTATCCCGCGTTGCCGAACTGGGGGATTAGCCCCAGCCGGTTTGAGGAATGGTGGAAGGTTGGTGCTTAATTAAGCGCATGACGCCTAGACGACGAGATCAGCTCTTGAAGCACAAAGTTATGCTCGAGGCACCCCTCAAATGGAAGGAAGCCCTTTTGCTCCCACGAGAGGAGCCCACCGGAGGTTGCCCACACTGTAAGTCGGTTGGACAAGATAGTACAGCACTTTACCAATACAGTCTGACAATGCAATCGGGCGCCAATTTGAGATCACGAGAGGGTCCCCCTTTTTGTGGGCGAGGACCGTCGTGCACTCACTAAAAAGTTTCAGGCTGATTAACTCCCAGTGGTGCGAATTTCACACTGTCGCTGTGCGAAAAGAGACCACTCCCAGGGGTGCAAATTTAGCACCACTCGGTGCTAAGTTGTCAGTCAATCGCACTCTACGGTGCAATGGTGGACCAAAGTGCAAAAAACGCTAAAAGTGCTAAATTCACTCTTTTACGTGTGATTCGAACTCCTAGCAGTGCAAATTTCACTCTTCCAAGTGAGAAAAGGCGAGGTTACGGGAAAAACATGAACAAAACCACTAAAATGTCTAAATTTGATTTCTTTGGTTTATCTGTTAAATCCTCTTTATTGGGTTAGTATTTCTGATGTCAGTTTTGTTTTATTACTGTTAAGTGAATTGTTCCTGAAACGTGTTTCAATAGCTGTCCTTATGTTGGACCTTCAACAGTATTCGCCTTATTCCCCTCAACAATATTCTTTTACCCCGTAATCTTACTGCGCTTTATTTATCTTGAGCACATTTTTGGTGACATACTGGGTTGCATAAGAAACAAAGTTACGGAGAGCCTTCGATATCATGTAAAATAGAAACTTCTTAAAATTGGGAACCTTTTCCCTTATCGCAAGGCAAAATAGGAAGAAACGACTAAAAGTTTACGTAAACTTCCATATCTGAGAGACTAATTGAAGTTGGGTCTTCCAACTTTGAAACTAATTTCATCTAATAGTGATTGAATTTTAAACACAAAAGTAGCTTCCTGTCACAGATATTTTTGGACATCTAAATTTTACTTTACAATATCCCTAAAGGGGTACAGATTTGCGCAGATTTGTCACGGTGAATTAAAAAAAAATTTCAAATTGACCTTGGGTTACAAAAATGGATTTGTCTCGACAAGACAAACAAAAAATGTCAACACACGTCCTAGGTTCAGATGGGAAATGAAAAAGTTATTGAACTTCTAATGCTGATTTGGCCATTTTGGTCTATTATAAGTTGAATAACTTTTTCATTTCTCCTTTGAACCTATGACATGTGTTGACACTTTTTCTTTGTCTTGTCGAGACAAATCCATTTCTGTTTAGAAATCTCAATTTGGACCACTTAGAAAATTCAGTCTTAACTTGAAAATGTACCATAGTGCAATACGGGTAACCCAAACCTCGGTAACCAAATTGGGTAGGCTTGCTTCCTAAATGGGATGAGCTCGTTTCCCACCCAAAATAGGTTTGCGACTTCCCAAATTCGGGTAGGCGGGATAAGTTATTTTTCTGTCAGTGTGTACAGCGTGTACGCTGCGTGCAGACCAATCAGGGGCAAGAAATTTAGCACTTACTTCGGGTGAAACATTTTAGCACCTATAAGTGCTCTCACTCAACAAGTTAGCACTTTTTGGTCCATTTTCAAGTCAGTTATCGCACTGCTAAGTGTGATTTGACGAGTTCGCACTGGTGTAGTGCTTAGCACTGCTAGGAGCGAAATTCGGATAGGAACTTTTTAGTGAGCACTCAGTGAAAAGGGCTGCAAGTACTACTCCCTGCCGGTCGTGGCAGCGCCAGACGGCGTATGGGACGCCGTCCGGGCCGGGAGCAGTGTTGGCGGTCTTCCCAAGGGCCCGCTGCACTTCTGGTGGCGCAACAGGCCCTAAGATGCCTGGGGCGTCAAGGCGAGGGAGTGCAGCAGCGGGGTTCGGCGGGGGTCCGACGGGGGTCCGACGCAGCCATCCTTGGCTGAGTAAGAGTCACGAAAGTGCGCCTCGGCTGCGTCAGGATCAATGAGACACGACGCCAGCCCTCCCCCGCGGATCTGGCGCATGGCGCGGCTCGGGGCGATGCGATAGAGACGCTGAAGGGCCGCGGCAGCGCGCTTGGACCCGGCGGGGGGAGGGGGTTTGGGGGCAGACGGCGGCTTGACACGGGGGGGCACAGCCTTCACAAGCTCCCCGCAGAGGGCTTCCAGCTCGTCCCAGGAACCGGAGGCCGCTTGGACACGGCCTAGCCACTCGGTCTGCCACTTCGAAAGCTTGGGCGCCGAAGGGGTGGAAGGGGAAGGTGAAGTTACCCCGGGTGTTACGCTAAGACGACGCGCGGCCTGCGGCGAGGGCGGCCTACCTGCCACGGGGCTAGGCGTGCGCGACGCGGCAGCGGGGTAGGCAGCGATTGGAGAGGGCGGGGGCAGCACAGGGGGAGGAACATGGGGTGGAATTAAAATCTCTGGACACACCAGTGCCGCTGACCCTTGCGCCTCTCCGCCCCCTCGTGGAGCACGTCGTCTCCGCGGTGTGAGGACCTCGGCGTCGTCCTGCCTCCTCTGGTTGCGCAACTGGGCAGCGCGATGACGTTCGGTGACCAGCGGGCTAGGAGTGTCTGGAGAGGACCTCGGTGATGCTTGCAGAGGCGGCGAGAGCACCGCCGGGCCCGGGGCAGTAGCTCGAGCGACGCTCAGGGCTGCCGCCTGCAGCTCGTCGAACTCAAGCGCGATGACAGCATCTTCATCTACCTCAAATGGAACGCCGGGATGAACAGTGGCGTGGTGAAGTTTGGCCGCCTTCACGGAGTATTTCTCTGAGTCGGCCTCGGAAAATTCCTCGTTGCACGCCAGGCAGGTATAGATAAGCTCAGTTGAGGCGTGGCCATGGTGCTCCTTCAAGTGGCGCGTAAGACTTTGAGCACGCGTGGCCAGCGTTTTGGCGGCGTAATCGGTCAACACGCCCGCCTTGCGGAATGGTGGACACGTGGAACGGACGTCCGACGGGAATAGAAACTAACAGCTGGTGAGCCATGGCTGTGCATGGTGCTTGCCTTAAGGCCTGCGTAACATTGACGTTTAAGGCGAACAGCGCCACTGGGGCGTGCCAGGGGGTTACGCAGAGCCCTTCCTTCGCCTCACTTTGCGGGGAGGATTGCGAAATCGCTTCTCGGACGGAATGGGTGAAAAAATTAAAAGATCAAATAAATAAGTTAAAGACTAAAAACGCGGCGCGACGGGGTTAAAACTTTTGGCTAGACTGATTAAGCGAGGGAGGTGACGGAGTCCGCACAGGCTGAAGCACTCTACGCACTTCTTCAAGAAGTTAGCCAAGGCGCAGCGACCCGCGACACAAGTACTGTTCAGGTACTTTTAATGGGCCAAGGTCAGGAATTCCCTGCCAGGTGTCGTCTCAGATTGAAACCTCCCTACACTTTCTTTTTCTTTATTTCCATTACTCTGCCCCGCTTCCTCGCCCTTTCGGGGTCCTGGGAGATGCGTTCGGGCTCTTGACGTTTCTTGATTTACCGGAGGAAAGGAGGGGAAACCATCGCCACCACGTTATTAGCGTGTCGAGTTCTGGCAGCTTGCTCTCCTCGAACCTCTACTTAGTATTGAGGTGTGGTTTGGTACCGCTGCACAGCTGTTTGCTGGCAAGTGGTTATGTCCGTAGACTAACACCCCTCCAAAGAACCGGATTTACGTTTTGGGTGGTAAGATGGGATGATGGGCGTCTTTAAGATATGGCTTCCTGTCGGCTTCTTATGGAAGAAAATCTTCTTCACTTCGATGTTCGGATGGTTGAAGCAAGCTTGGGATAAGGAGGCTCTAGCCTTATCGATGTCATTTAGGAGATTTATCTCCGGGAAGGCTTCACACAGATCTTCGACTTTGTATTTCTGGGAAGGTTGCTTAAGCATCTGATATGAGTTCGCTCGAACACTGCTAATCCAAGTGTGGACCAAGTCCACGCTAAATAGCGTGGACCACGGTGGTCCACGCTAGGAAACGTGGACCACGAATGATCCACGCTAGGAAACGTGGACCACGAATGGTCCACGCTAGGAAACGTGGACCACGAATGGTCCACGCTAGGAAGCGTGGACCACGGATGGTCCACACTTGGAAGTGTGACTGGCCTATGAGAAGTTCAACGCTGTGAAGCGTGGACCACAGCTCGGTCCACGTTTTCTAGCGTGGACCACGGCTTGGTCGCTCGGTCCACGTTTTCTAGCGTGGACCACGGCTTGGTCCACGCTTCCTAGCGTGGACCATTCGTGGTCCACGTTTCCTAGCGTGGACCATTCGTGGTCCACGTTTCCTAGCGTGGACCACCGTGGTCCACGCTATTTAGCGTGGACTTGGTCCACACTTGGATTAGCAGTGAACACTTGGAGTTTCTGAAAACTAGCTGGCAGCACCCCCTGCCATGCCGGGAGGCCATATGTAACAAGGTAGGTGTACGCCAGACTGTGTCTTGTCGTAACAGGCTTCGCGATGCTGCGCCAGTTTCGACAATCCACGCCTGGCGTATACACCTACCTTGGCCTGCGGCGCTAACCTGCCTTCGGCAGGCTGCCTTCCTTGGCAGACCGTGGAAATAGGCGTGATCCCCTCAAAAAGAGCATTTGGTCATCAAAATCTACACTAATGGGGCTAAACTTTCGGTCGGAGGTCTGAATGGGTTCTATTTTCGTCATCAGCAGCCTCAATAACATCTTAAACGACATTGAACTCGAACTCGACAAAAAGTTGACATTGCCAAAAAAAGTTGTCTTTTTCCTGCCGTTTTTGAAGTGGTTTTTTGGCTAATATGACCGAATGGTTTGAGATAAAAAGCTGAATTTTGGTGTGTGGCGAGCCAAGGATATGCCCAATGACCCTGCAAGATCTCAGCAGAATCGGCCGAGCCGTTTAGGAGGAGTAGTGCGGACACACAGACATGAAAAACTTTTCAACCCCACTGGAGTAACAAGCTTCGCTATCGCTCAGCCAATCATTGACAGCACTGTTAAAAAAATTCTGAAAATTCAGACCGAAAGTGTCAGACTTGTCCGTCTGAATTTCGTTTTCAGACTAGAGTCCTAATATTTGGACCGCCGGTCTAAAAATACGGACCTTGTAGTCTGAAAAAAATTTCAGACGCGGCGGTCTGAAAATTCAGACTTAACAAGGTTTAATAATTTGCCCTGCGAGTCTGAAAGTAGAATTCAGCGTCCGGTCTTAATTTTCTGCCCGACTCGTCTGACTCCCGCCCCCTCTCTCTATACGCTGCTTTAATCGGACTGCCCCGAAGGTAGCACCTTGAGCCCCAGAGTAGCCCTCTTTATAGCGCTCTGGGAGCACTTTGACCAGCTAAGCTAGTAGGCCCGAAAGCGATCTAGTTTGTCTCCGACTTGTTCGGCTGAGTCCGTTCGGCACCGAGCAGGGCCGAGCACCGAGCCGAGCCCAGTGCAGCGGCCGCAGGACTGTCCCCGCCGGTGCATTCTCGGAAAGTCCGGCGAGGCAGGGCCGGCTGGAGGCGCCCTCTGATTGGCTCGGCAAGGAGGGGAGCGCTAATCCGTCGGCAACTCGGAATGTTTTGGCCGACCCGGCGCCCTGCACGCAAAACATCAGTCTCCGGGTCTTCCAAGGTGCACACATCGCGTGTATTTTGCGTCAGGTCCACTCGCTCGGCGCGCTGAAGTCATGTCGACGGAAAGAAGTGCATTTTAGTTCGAAGTGTTTTCTGCTGATGACCCTTCTTGACGCTGTAGTGACTCTGCGCTCGCTGTACGCATCTCCCGAAACTGAAGGGGCGGGCGGTGAGAGGGCGAGAGGTGTTCTAAGTTATTCGCCTCCCCCCGTTCACACTCGTCCCCAAAGTGCCTTCATCGGATATTAGTTCAAACTTCTGGTTGGACGAATCTGATACGTTCACTTCGTGTGCACCGGTGCGTGTTGGATCGTGTGCTTGCCACAGTGAGTTAATTGTTACAACCAAGGTTTGAGTTGATTTTGCGATGATAAGCAAAGAAATTTATGGTTATGATGACTCAAGTGACCAAAGTGACTTTCTAATTTTTTTCCTAAATATTTGTCCAGATATCTCAATTCCTGGATAAAAGTTCCTTTCCATTGCATTAACTCATGCACTAAGAGTTGTACACCACCTTATTTTAGTTTCTGAGTTATGGATGTTTACGTTAACTTTTAGTCGTTTCTCTCAAATTTTTCCCCACGACAAAGGATTAGCTACCCAGTCTTCATATTATTGTAATTATATCTATTTTTGCAAAGGAAATAGATAGCTTTTTTAAAAAATACTCCCTTAGTTTTCCTGAAACACCATAAAACCCAAAAATAAGGCAAAATCTTTTAAAATTTTAAGAAAAATAAAAGTGGGCCTGATAAGTTAGCTTTTTAAAAGCTAATACAGCCTCTTCTGGACTAGTATTTTCAAATTTGACAACGCTTTCTTTTTCATATGCAAAAATAGATATAATTGCCAGAATCTGAAGGCTGGGTAGCTAATCCTTTGTCGTGAGAAGAATTTGGAGGAAACGACTAAAAGTTTACGTAAACCTCCATAACTCAGAAACTAATTAGAGTTGGAGTCCCCAACTTTGAGAATAAAATTTTTCTAATAGTGGTGGAATTTTGACCTCAAAATGAACTTCCTGTGACAAATATTTCTTGGAAAGCAAGTTTCACTTGACAGTATCCTTAAGGTTACAAAATTGACTTTTACTAGCCACAGCAATTTTCATCCTTCTTAAAGCATTGGTTGGATCAACTTTCATATATTACCTTGCCCGCACTGCGCACAAAGAGGGAGGCGAGGGTATGGGAGTGAACTGCTGAAAGCAAATTCAGACCAGGAAGCCCTTTTTTTAAAAAATAAGACATCTCAATTTTAAGCTCACCAAATTCCTAAATTTCAGAGTCCAGCGGTCTTAATACCAATTCAGACTAGAGGTCTTAATCCATATTCAGACTTGTGGTCTGAATTCACAGGTCTGAATTTTCAGACCGCATGTTTCTGAAAAGTTGGTCTGAAAAATTTGGAGTGCCTTTTGCGAAATTTTCTTCAGTTCATTTAGTCTGAAATTTTTAGAATTTTTTTTTTAAAATGAGAATAAGTGAGTTGTATAGGAGTAGCTTGGGTTTTTGGAAGGGTTGTGCTTTTGGCACACAAAACTTTAATACATACGTAAACCCACATTGCAGGGAAATATGGGACGGCATTCCCAGGGTTATTGAAAGGTCCCTGCTGCACCTAAAAATCTGAAATTTTGTGAGAGTGTAGCCAAAGGGTCAATGAACAAGTGACGAACACCTCAGTACCTCAAATTGAAATTGAAAGGGGAAAATTTACAAACAACCTCGAAATTTGTCCCATATTACCCCGTTCTACGGTACCCGTTGGCGCGGAGGTGCTGGGCGGGTAGCCGCACCTTGCCGTCGGGCCGCCCTGGCCGGCCGGGGGTCCCTGGGGAGTGGGGAGGAGAGGCTCCTTGGCCGGCGGCACCCTTTGGGGGCCACCCTGTGTTTGAGTGGCAGGGCGGGGCGGCGGCACGGTCTGCCAGGGGTTGGTGGTTGGCACAGGTGCCGGGATGAACCGCGGTTTCGCCTTTAGGACCGTTTTGCCGCCGCCTCCTAGCTACCTCCTGCCTGTAAGTAGGGCAGGAGGCATTATTGGCAGCATGTTCACCCCCGCACCTGGGACACTGCAAGGGCGCGTCTTTAGGGTGCTTGTCCACGGGGTGGTCTCCTCCGCACCGTCCGCAGCGGTGGACGACCGGCCTGCAGTAGTTTTTGTTGTGTCCGTACTCAGAACAGGACAGGCACACCAAGAGCTCCCTTTTCGGCCTTTCGTCCACCCTGACGACGACCCTGCAGATGGTGCGGAGGGCGAGGACCTCCTTGGCTGAGCGTGCGCCCACGGTAAGGACGACTGGGCCTGTTGGATTACCCTTGTCATCCCTCCATTTGTGCGCACTTTTGACCTGGTGGCCCCTCTCCACCAGGTCGGCCAGGATGTCGTCCGCGGGGAGCGAGGCCGGGAGGCCTTTTACCACCACATGCACGTCCGGCCTGGCGTCCGTTCTGTAGGTGTGGTGGGGTATTTTGGCCTCCACGAGGGTCTTCTCGAGTCGGTAGTAGTCTTCGTATTTGTCGACTGCTACCTCGATGTTCTGACCCCTGACCCGGCTCTCGTACCTCTGACCGGTAGCTTGGTTCAGCTTGTCTTGAAGGGTCAGGAAGTTGGTCACCCGGTGTATGGCGATTGCCGGTGGTTTGACCTTCCTGGCCACTTCTGCGGTCCTCGCGCCCCCCTGCTGCGAGTCGGGTACGATGTCGGAGTCGGATTCAGACTGGTCCTCCGACTCCGTGAGCCGGGGCTCGCCTCGCTCTCCCCGCTTCCCCCTGTGGCGCCGCTTGGCCTTGGCTCCCTCCCCGGAGCTCCCCCTTGAGGCCCTGCGCCTCCTGTACTGACCCCTGGCTGAACCTCTAGTGTCCTGGTCCGCCTCCCCGTCTCCTTCATTGGCCGAGACGGCCGAGGCCACCGACATGCGGTCGTCCTCTGAGAGGGTCTCGTAGGGGTTGGGGTCGGCGAAGGGGCTGTAAGTGTAGTCCCCCTCGCACTGGTCTGAGTTGATGGGGTTGGTGACCCTAGGTGCTTCCGCCCCCACGCCTGATTTCCTCCCTCACTCTGGCCTGATGGAGGTCGTCGTTCCAGTTGGGCACTTGGTACGCCCCTGCGACCGTGTCTCTGTTTTGGCCTGCCTGGGGCCCCTTTGGGGTCTGACGGGGCGCCGTTGGTGGAGGACTTGTTGGCCTCTCCGGGGATCACCGGGTCGAAGATCGACCTTCCCGCGTCAGGCTTGCCCGCTGCAGCTCCCTCCTGTAAGTCCGGAGAGCTGCAGGCTGAGATGTGGGCTGAGAGATGTTGGTTTGTGAAGCCTGACTGCGTTGAGGTGGTCATGATGTTCCCCGAGGCGCCCCCCCTGCTTTGACAATTGTGGCGTCGCAAATTTCTGTATAATGTCCAAATTTTAACCAAAACATGCTAGTATTTTCGTAAATTCGCTGGCTTTCAGCTCGCTTCGCTCGCCTTTCTTGGTACTTTTCACTATTTGATGACTTTTGTAGCTTGTACTTTTCATATTTCGATGGCGTTTAGATCGCTACGCTCGCATTTCACTGACTTTGAGGGTCAAAAGCGGCCCCCTAACTATTGTAAATTCCACATTACACGCATCTTATTAGCCTCCCCTTTTATAGAGAAGTCTTGCCCCCCCCCCCCCCCCCCCCCCCCTCATGAACTACTTCCGCGGTCCCTGGTGGTGGTGCACGGCGGCGTGGTGGAGACCAACGGGACATTCTATGTGAAGTCAACCAGGCCTTAGCCACCATGGGCTCCGATCCGGTTCTCGTTTTCAGGGTTTGTTACCCCTAAGGTCCCATGAAATAATCGGTACTTGGTTTGGGGTCCGGCCCCCCAGGGGCTGGGCTATGGCCAATTTACTTTTTTGCTAAATATTGGAACAACGCAACTTTGGAGGGCGATATCTCAGCAACCATTGGTCGTAGGTCAAATCCGAGACCAGATTTGGAAAGAGGATGAAAAACTGAATCTTTTTCGTCTTTGAAATTTTTATGTCCAAAAACTTTTTATAACTTTAAAACTTTAGTGAAGTTTTCAAATTAGCGCCATTTCCTAGATCCTCAACCGATTTTGACCAATCTGGGCTTAAAAGATAGCTTAAACCCTTCCCTAAACGAAAATGTTAACCAAAAAATGTGTTCGGCTTCGTTCCCGAGAACGAGCCATTTTCGTGAACCCCTGCAACCACGTATTTCACCAAATCGTAGTGACGGCCGCACTCTTTACCACACTGGAAGCTCTCTTCGGTGTTTTCGGCTCAAAGCAAGTTTCCGGGTTGCTTTTCTAAGGTCAGAGGACCCAAGCGCCTGTTAGGTAGGCCAACAACCAGCAGACCTGCAACGCACTAGTGACGACAGGGTGGCCTACACTGCAAGATCAGATGTGTGCTTAGTACACAGCTGTGGGAGTATGCTTGGCAGCATACATCTACAGGAGTGTGCTTGTCAAGCATAAATCTATAGAAGTGTACTTGAGCAAGCATGCATCTATAGATGTGTACTTAGGGAAGCAGGCACCTATAGCTGTGTACTTAGGCAAGCATGCATTCATGTCACCCATTTAAAAGCACACAGCCATCGATGCATGCTTGCCCAAGTACACAGCTATAGGTGCACATCTATAGATGTATGCTTGTCAAGCACTTTTCTATAGATGCATGCTCACCCAAGCATACTCCTATAGCTGTGTGCTTACAAAGCAAGTTTCTGGGTTGCTTTTCTAAGGTCAGGGGACCCAAGCGCCTGTCAGGTAGGCCAACAACCAGCAGGCCTGCAACGAACTAGTGACGACAGGGTGGCCTACACTATAAAATCAAACGTGTGCTTAGTACACAGCTGTGGGAGTATGCTTGGAAGCATGCATCTATAGGAATGTGCTTGTCAAAGCATACATCTATAGGAGTGTGCTTGTCAGGCATACATCTATGGAAGTGTAATTGGGCAAGCATGCATCTATAGATGTGTACTTGGGCAAGCATGCATTCATCTCACCCATTTAAAAGCACACAGCCATAGATGCATGCTTGCCCAAGTCCACAGCTATAGGTGCACATCTATAGATGTGTGCTTGTCAAGCACTTTTCTATAGATGTATGCTTACCCAAGTATACTCCCATAGCTGTGTGCTTACAAGTATACTCCCACAGCTGTGTACTAAGCACACATCTGATCCTGCAGTGTAGGCCACCCTGTCGTCACTAGTGCGTTGCAGATCTGCTGGTTGTTGGCCTACCTAACAGGCACTTGGGTCCTCTGACCTTAGAAAAGCAACCCGGAAACTTGCTTTGAGCCGAAAACACCGAAGAGAGCTTCCAGTGTGGTAAAGAGTGCGGCCGTCACTACAATTTGGTGAAATACGTGGTTGCAGGGGTTCACGAAAATGGCTCGTTCTCGGGAACGAAGCCGAACACATTTTTTGGTTAACATTTTCGTTTAGGGAAGGGTTTAAGCTATCTTTTAAGCCCAGACTGGTCAAAATCGGTTGAGGATCTAGGAAATGGCGCTAATTTGAAAACTTCACTGAAGTTTTAAAGTTATAAAAAGTTTTTGGACATAAAAATTTCAAAGACAAAAAAGATTCAGTTTTTCATCCTCTTTCCAAATCTGGTCTCGGATTTGACCTACGACCAATGGTTGCTGAGATATCGCCCTCCAAAGTTGCGTTGTTCCAATATTTAGCAAAAAAGTAAATTGGCCATAGCCCAGCCCCTGGGGGGCCGGACCCCAAACCAAGTACCGATTATTTCATGGGACCATGGGGGTTACAAACCCTGAAAACGAGAACCGGATCGGAGCCCATGGCGGCTAAGGCCTGGTTGACTTCACATGGAATGTCCCCACCGCCGTCCCTCCCCCTGGGACGGCCGGCGCCGTGGTGGCGGCCTCCGAGGCCCTCCTGAGGGTCTCGGCCTCGTCCGCCTTCCTTAAGACCTCCTCCACTTGGGTGTTGACTAGAGAGTCCTGTGACTCGCTCTCCACTGTTTGGCTCTCGAACATGTCGAGGAGCTCCGTCCCAATGTATTGGGACGACAGTGGAGGCCCCTCAGCGATCGACAGGACTGGAGGAGAACCAGTGCCGACGTCCACCTCAAGACCCTCATCCTGCCTACGCACCACTTGGATTTTGTCCAACCCGACCAGGATTTGGGTCTTCTTGGAGTCCCTCGAGCCGGAGCGGGCGTAGGGTGGCCCTCTCGGAGTGTTTTTGTGATGTTTGGAATCCCTCCCATGACTTACTAGGGTCGGGAGACCACCCTTTGAGCTGCCCGGGGCCGCGGCGGGAAAGGGCGCCTGAAGGGTAGGCAACCCTTCCGCCGCGCCGCTCGGGGCTTGAAGCGGGCCTGCGTGTGCTCCGCTGTGAGAGTTGGTGCTTCCCCCAGTTTGTTGCACTGGGGGGCCCGGCGACTGCATCGCGCCGAGGCAAGTTTGATTTGGTTTTTTGTTTGTGTTGTGCCGAACCGGCTGAGTCCCCCCCCCGCCCTCCGAAGCCCTCCAATTCCCTGCTCCCCCACCGCCACCAATTTCCCAATCCCAATCCCCAGTCCCACCACCCCCCCAAGTGTCGCGCACCAGCTGAATACTCCCTTCGGCGGGAATATGCCCCCTCGCGGAGAGGGGGCTCGGGCCTGAAGGGCCTGATGGGCTGGTGCGGTCTACCCCGTAACCCAACCCAAAGCTGAACCCCCCACTACAAAAAATATAGAAAGCCACCGGCGGTCCCCGAGAGGTCCACCGGCTTGAACGGCGGCTGAGCTTTAAAGCACCGCAGGGGATCGCAACGACACCTCTCAAATGGCGAGTCTAGGACCCTTAAAGCCGAAAGGCCGGACAATCAGCTAAGCTCAAAGTACGGGGCCAAGGTCAGGTGCATAAATGCAGCTGCCAGGTGCCATCTCAGACAACTGAAACCTCCCTATACCTAGAGATTAGCCAAAAGGCCGAGAAGCGATTTTTGCATGGGCATTATGCATGGCATAGCACAGGGCATTTTTGAATGCCAAGAAAGTTCCCCGGCTCCTAGTTATGATAGTAAATAAAATGCGAAACAGATAATACTTAAAACGTTTGAGACACTGTACCCGGGGAAAACAGACTTATGAAATAAATTTTGAATCGAGAAAATAAGAGAAAATAATCAAACAATTATGAATTTGGAATATTTAAATTAGGCCCACCTCTACAAATTTTGAAAAGGGTTGGTCGAAACTGTGGGCAGGTAGGGCAGAGCGCTGTTGAATTCAGTAGAAACAAGCTAGGGCCCGCCCTTCCGTCGAACCGAGTTGCCAGCTCCGCTTCGATGCGCCGGCAACTCGGTTCGACAGGGGGCCGGCCCAGCTTGGCCTGCCGGCAGCCTTCCCTAGGGCCTTCGGCCCTCGCATCAGACCCAACTTGGCCAGTCGAAGGCCCGGGCGCGGGTAAAGCAAAGTTATCGATGTACCATCGTGACTAAGGCCCGCCCTTCTATTCACAATATGCAAAAGTCCTTACACTTTTTACTCCAACTGTCCTTAGAATATGCTCATTTAGTCTCTTAGCCCTCATTCCGAAAATACCCATATTTGCCATGCTACTGCAACTCCTTGCAATAGAGGCACAGCAGGAGCGCAAAACGAGTCCGTCGCACTTTTTCCCATAACTCATGAAGGCGGGCTCCTGGACCCCCCTTCCGACCCCTCGTTGAAGAGGTCTTGCCAAGACCTATCGTAAACTTAAGTAAAAATTTTCAGTCAAGTGGCAAGTGGCTTATTAGATTTTGTTTTTGTCTCTAGAGACAAAAAAAAATCTAATAAGCCACTTGCATCTCCGTCCTCCGCTGGTCTGCATGGCTCAGTCAACGTCCATCCGCTCGTCTTCCTCGGCTTCTCCGTCGATAGACATCATGTCGACGTCGTCCTGGGCGCCAGGGTTGGGCGGGGTGGCCTCCTCGCACTCCATCTCCTCTGACGCAGGTGCCGGCGGCGGTGTTGGCACCACAACATGAACTGGAAATTAAAAGGAGGGTGAACCAAACCACGCGAAACCATGCGTGTGACGCCGCCGACGGATTTCGTTTTCGTCGCTCTGCCTCTCTCGCACCGCGGGACGCGCTGAGTCATGTTCATCATGAGTGTCGAAAGAAAGGCGTCTGGGCTTGGGGGAGCAAGTCTGCTGGCCGGCCGGCCCCTTGGGCTGCCAAAGCTGCGGGGCACTAGGGCCGCGGTTCTACCTCCCGAGTCGCTGACTGGGACTCGAACCGAACGTGTGACCCTACACTGGTAAAACTAAAGCGTAGTATTACCCACTGTTTTCAAGCGTAATCAGCTTACGCTTGGAATCAAGCGTAACGGGCTTATCCGCCAAGATTCCCCCTATCTAAATGCATGGGGGAATTTCTAGTCTACACTCTCAGAGCCATACTGACATTTTTGTTTGTACTTTCACTTAAAAATTATTTCTATGTAATTTATGAACAATTTTTTCGGTATCTTACTGATAAAAATCTATGTGTAACGTATTGACATTTTGTTTGTTAGCCTTACTAACAAATCTGTCACTAGTTATTTAAAAGAAGTATGGAGGCCTTCTGGGACTAATTTGTTAGTGCCTACTAAGAGAATTTGACAGTAGTAAGAAAGAAACGGAGTCAGTAGTAACTAACAAGGTAGGTTTACGCCAGACCACGTCTTGTCGTAACAGGCTTCGCGATGTCTCGCAGCCTGTTCCTCCAATCCGCGCCTGGCGTACCTACCTTGGCCTGCGGCGCTAGCCTGCCTTCGGTAGGCATTGGCTTGTTCATCGTCTGTTACTTCTTACTTGTTGCATGCGGGGGGGCTCCGCCCCCCAGACCCCCCTTCATTCTGAATAGAGTTGCTTCACCTACAGATAACACGATCCTGACCCTTGTGACTATTTAGCTTGTCGAGGCTGGGGGGCTCCGACCCCCCAGACCCCCCGTTCATCAGGACGGTAGCGATCTGCCTGCAGAAAACTCGATTTTTCGCCGTTTTTTAGGTGTTTTTCGGCCATAAAAACTGAACCAGTTGAGCTAAGATAGTGAGATTTCGCGTGTGCCGAGCCAAGAACATACCTAATGACCCTGCAAAATCTCAGCCAGATCGGCTGATCCGTTCAGGAGGAGTAGTGCGCACACGCACGCACGCACACACGCACGCACACAGACAGAAAAAGTTTTTTAACCCCACTGGAGTAACGGGCTTCGCCATCGCTCAGGGGTCATTCCATCCTACTTTTACATCCCGTTACATCGACCCCCTCCGATTTGCTCCAAATTTTGGTCAAATGTTACCTACCTATAGATAAGTCGTCCACCAAAAAATTAGACCTCTACAATGCATGGTTTGGCTAAAAACGCATTTTTTCATTTTGACCATTTTTTCTTAAATTAGTGTGGGTTTTTACGAAAACGGCTATAACTTCCTTTCTAATCGCAAGACTCCGTTCAAACTTGGAACTCCCACTCAAAATTGAACAAGGAATCCAAATCTGCCGTCGGAATTGACCTAGGGTCACCCAAAGTTGGTCAAATGTCCGAAATGCGAAAAAAATTGACATTTTGCCAATATTCAGCGGCAACACTTACAGGGCTCCTAGACAGCTCAAAATCTTCAGAAAAGTGCCCTCTTTAAGAATCTGAATGCAGAAGTCCCAGTATCTGCTTCCTAAGGGTCAGTTTTTGACCAAAACGCGAAATACCGCCCAAAACCGCTTGTTTCACCCTCCCACGGACGCCACCTGGGCGGCACGGGTCCCTCCGCGTGTTTGAAGGACTAGCTGGGTCATTTTGGGGTGCAGGTGGGCACCCCGCACTGTAAAGTACTCTAGAACGAAGGCCCACGGGCCCACGCGCCTCCAAGGTCACACAATTAGGCGCACATCACGTACTTTGCCTAGATTCGGAATGAGCAGCGGAGCGCCTGGAGGTAGGCCATCCCGTCGACCTCTGCAGTGTTGTTGGTGGCCTGCCCAGGAACAGTGCTTCTGGCCGCCGGTGAGAAGGCTGAGAAAAATTTGATGGGAAGGGTAAAATTGAAGAACAGAGAAAATTTTTCATTGTGTCTCTTTTGTTTTTTATTAATATTCGGATTAATTTTGTACACCCCGTATTTTCTACGCAGCATAATTGTTGGCGGCTCCTGGCACGCAAATTAACTATGAACGACGAATATTGGCAGTTCAAATTGAACATTATTTAACTCAATCAAGTTCACTTTACACAAACCTTCAGGGAAAGGTGCAACGTACACCATATAATCAGAGGGCCAGCTAAATTTTGTCGATGGAAGGGATGGCAGTAATAGAGCTCGATCCGAATTCCGAATCGAGGCAAAATACGTGATGTGCGCCTAATTGTGTGACCTTGGAGGCGCGTGGGCCTTCGTTCTAGAGTACTTTACAGTGCGGGGTGCCCACCTGCACCCCAAAATGACCCAGCTTGTCCTTCAAACACGCGGAGGGACCCGTGCCGCCCAGGTGGCGTCCGTGGGAGGGTGAAACAAGCGGTTTTGGGCGGTATTTCGCGTTTTGGTCAAAAACTGACCCTTAGGAAGCAGATACTGGGACTTCTGCATTCAGATTCTTAAAGAGGGCACTTTTCTGAAGATTTTGAGCTGTCTAGGAGCCCTGTAAGTGATGCAGCTAAATATTGACAAATATGTCAATTTTTTTCGCATTTTGGACGTTTGACCAACTTTGGGTGACCCTAGGTCAATTCCGACGGCAGATTTGGATTCCTTGTTCAATTTTGAGTGGGAGTTCCAAGTTTGAACGGAGTCTTGCGATTAGAAAGGAAGTTATAGCCGTTTTCGTAAAAACCTACACTAATTTAAGAAAAAATGGTCAAAATGAAAAAATGTGTTTTTAGCCAAACCATGCATCGTAGAGGTCTAATTTTTTGATGGACAACTTATCTATAGGTAGGTAACATCTGACCAAAATTTGGAGCAAATCGGAGGGGGTCGATGTAACGGGATGTAAAAGTAGGATGGAATGACCCTCAGCCAATAAATAAAGTCAGTACATACAAATAAAATTCTATGTACATGATCAATATTTGTTGCAGACATTACATATGTTTTTATGGACTTGCAATACTTGTCGCTGACTAACAAGTGGTCCATCAAACTATCCGTTCCAAAATAAATCTTGTCGCTGAAAAAATAAGCCATAAAGTGTCGTTTAGTAACGACAAAAGTTTTGTCAGTGATTATTCTAATAAATTTTTATCAACAAATTTATGAACAAATTTATCAACAATTTTATCAACAAATTTGTTAGTAATGTACTTAAAATATTGTCTATGGAATTGTACATATACCATGGACTTTTTATTCGTGGCATATGAACAAATTTCTAAGTAATATTGTTGCGTAAAAAAATTCATATGCTACTTAGGAAATGTTGCTGCTGCTATGAACAAAAAGTCAATATGGCTCTGAGAGTGAAGGCTTGGGTGGCCTGTGGAGTCACTTGTTGAGTTGAGTTTCAAAATAAATTTTGTTCTTGTATTTCTTGCTTGCCAATTTGGAGCGAGCTGTGTGGCAAGTGGTTCTTGAAAAGTAAGGACTGGTCTGTGTCAGTGTGACGCCAGGTTCAGTATGTTTGAATTCCGTGTCATGTCAGCTTGACTCCGGAAAAGTTTTTAACTGTGTTGACTCCACCATGGTGTGTCATAATCAGTCATCAGCTTCAATGGAAATTTATGATGAACAAGAACCAGGAACTGAAATTCTTGCTAAAGCTCAAATGATAAAGCGCCGATCAATTAAAGTGTTAGTGTTGTTTGGATTAGAATCGTTCAAGCCAAGCAAGCAAACTATTAAGTGTAGGTGCAGGCACAATCAAAATCAATGCAGTTTCATTCAAGCAGCAATTTAAGCTGTGCAAGTCAGGTTCAGAAGCCGTCAGGTTTTCAAAGCAACAACCATCGAGCAAGGATTACACGAGCGAAAAGCAAGGTAAGGTTAATACATGTATTGACAGGGAAGAAAAAAAAAATTACGATGGTTGTTAAAAATGCGCCTATTTGGCTTATTTATAAAAGAAAATGTTCAAAAGAAATAAAATAAAAGATGAAGTACATCATTGTACAGTTTGCGGCCCGCCCTAAGGCGAAGCCCGATCAATGTTATTGCATTGCACTAAGTCTGGGTTTGGCCCGCCCTAAGGCGTAGCCCGATCAATGGCATGGCTTGTGGCCCGCCCGAAGGCGAAGCCCGATCACTGTCTAAGTGTTAGGACAGTAGGCAGAAGTGTGCCTACGGCCACACAAAGCGCATCTAATCCTCATGCGCCCTGTGCGTCGCCTAACGTAGAGCACTTGCTGTATCTGCTGTACTTGCTGGACCTGCTGCACTATGTTGTCATTTACCACTGCTGGAGGTGCAGCGGGCGCCGCAGGCTCCTGTTGCACCGCGGGCAGAACTGGTGCTTGTGCTGGTGGGGCCGCCTGTCCTGGCTGCGGCTGGGCTAGCTGGTCAAGGGCTTTTTTGAGTACAGCCGCCCTTCCAAGCGGTTGTCGTTGGGGTGCGGGAGTGGCTGCTAGGCCTGGTGCGCGGGCATCGGGGCTGCGGCGTGGTCTGGCGCCCCCGCGGCACCAGTGGCAAAGGCCGTTAATGATCGGCATTTGTGAAGCGTTGCCGCAGGCGCGGCATGTCGGTTGAGCTGGTGGTCTGGACTTTTTCCCGTATGGGAACACGTGTTCCCGCACGGTCGTTAAGCACATTGTGAAGTTGGCGATGTCTCTTGGCAGCCTCTTCTGGGGCTTTGGGGACGTTGGGGGAGGGGGTTAAATCTTCTTCAAATCTTCGCCCTCAAGGGCTTAACTTGAATCAGGGGTGTCTTGATAAGTCTTCGGCGTAAGTGCCTCGGACAGGGATTCTTCGCGCTCAAGCGCTTATAGCAAATCTGGGAATTGCTTCAGAGGTGTGGGTCTCAAGTGGTGTATTAAAGACTGCTCTGATTTGAGCGTTAGGGACCTACTTGAGAATAGGTTTAAGTCCTACACAGTGTGCTAGGGGCCTTTCACTCCCGCGGTTTTCACGTGCGGCTGCTCTATGCACTCCTAAGAGTGAGCAGTTAACCAACTCTGTCTGCTGTTAAGTCCTCGGTATTATAAATAGGGACCGAGTTCCCGGCTCTCCCCCGAAGGTTCCTGCCTTAATACAGCCCCCGCCGCCTCACGGCTATGACGTAGGAGGAGTGGTACCTCTGACCCAGACTATGGCGTCAGCAAACACGTCTGTGCTTTGGGTTTTAGGTCTTCCAGACCAATAAGGAGTGACGGTGTCGAAGGTCTAGAAGGTCTGGACGGTCTTGGCGATCTTGACGGTCTTCTGTGAGAAGCGCAAAGCGCGAAGCTAGATGGTCTTGTAGAGCGCTAAAGCGCGACGGCTAGTTGTCTGGAAGATCTGGATGGTCTCGGAGTAGCTGCCGACGTTCTTGGAGAGATGGAGGCCTACCTAACGGGGAAAGCCTCCATCAAGTTCACAGTCTACAACGCTACATCCGTTGAGAGAGGCTTTTCTATGTCACGGCACCGGGTGCCTAGACGCAAACAATTACGCGATCTTAGCCAAAAGGCCGAGAAGCGATAAAGTACGAGAGCTTGTAAAATTCGTTAAGGTGGGTATACCGTGTAACGTCCGCGACGCGCCTTCTGCGATCTCCCCCTCAAGAGCTAAGGAGCCCAGCCGACAGTCATTTCGACGCAAAACGAGCTTGTGCCGTCAACGACCGTCCTCGCGGCCGTGGTGGTGGTTGTTTGTTGTTTTTGTCGTGGATTTTCCATCCCCCTCCCAACGGGGCGGGGCGGGCCCTGAGGCGAACCTATGCCCGATTTTTCATATTTTTTTTCGGGTTTTGGTCTTTTTTTTTTTGCGGGGACTCCGTCATTTTTTCCTCGGGGTCGCGTATGGGCAGGATGCGATGGTTTCGGCAGGGGGTTATGTGCTTCGGCGTGCTCGTGGTGCGGCAGCAAGCTTCGCCGGCGGGACCGATATCAAATAAACAGATCATTGATCTGTTTTTTTGTTGTTTTTTTTGCTTTAAGTGGTATGGGAAAGGGTAAGTTTAGTCTTTGATCAACTTATCCTTTCAGGAAACACATTTTAGTCCTGAAAAGGACCATTTTTTTTGACAAAGAGTCGACTTTTATTTTATTTATATACAATATTTTTATCCGAGATCTGAAATTTCACTTTGAATTCTCTCAAAAAAGGCCCTTTCTTCCCTAATTGCTTGCGCATTCTATACGAAGCGCGCATTGCATCACGATGCCGATTTCGCATCAGGTGGTCCTGACACACTTTTTGCATCAGACATGTCCATCGGACCTCAGGGCCGTGCTGCAGTATTTGCGTCAAATCTTTCAAAATAGGGGGTGCTCACAATCTTTTCAGTCGAATTGCATCAATGTCGTTGATGTGTTTCCGCGTTAGTATTGCCGTGTTGTATTGTTGCCCCGATGCCAGAGTTGATCGTTTCAAAGTTTCGAGATGTGAAAACATTGAAAATTGGTCTTAAAAAAGTTAGCTCTGTGCCAAATTCTTGTTTTGACTGCCGTGTGTTTTGTATGACTTTGGAGATTCCCACGTGGAAAAAGACACTCAATTTTCTCTCTCTCTCTCTCTCTCTCTCTCTCTCTCTCTCTCTCTCTCTCTCTCTCTCTCTCTCTCTCTGTCTGTCTGTCTGTCTGTCTGTCTCTCTCTCTCTTTCTTTCTGTCTGTCTGTCTGTCTGTCTTCTCTCTCTCTCTCTCACTCTCTCTCTCTCTCTCTCTCTCTCTCTCGCGGCAGGGCGGGGCGGGGCGTTGCTTGGTGGGCAGTGTCTAACTGAGGTCGCACTGCGTTTTGTCACTTTGTCAATACTGCAACTCAATGGAAGTCCCTATGAGAGTGAGAGAGACACAGCGACAGGGTGGCTTCACCGCCGAGCCCGAGAAACAGAGAGAGTTAGAGAGAGGAGAGGGAGAGAGAGAGAGAGAGCGAGATACCTGGCGCGCTTTGGTATTCATTTATCATTGGGTCATTGATGCAAAGTCCGCATGGAAGATGCATTGTTTGCGCGTTTGTACGTAGCTTCGTCTTGCCTTGACCGGGACGTCCTGGAGTCACGCGCCCTGGTGCGCGTCTGATGCGCGCGGCACGGTCCGAAGACCCGAACGCGCCAGCCAATGGGAACGCTAGAATGCGTTATGCCTAGCTGTGGCTGCCGCCACAAGCTGCGCTCTCAGCACACCTAATATCTATATAAAGCGCCCCACAGTCGCATGCTTGCACAGTCGGGCAGTTTAGTTACGCAGAGAGTCTAGAGGGACCTTGGACGCGGAAAAGGAGGAAAGGTTGCGAGAAAATACCAGCGAAGCTCGTCCCAGCTCCACGCATCATGTTGCCTGAGACTTCTTCGGCGGCCAGGACACGACCATATCAGCGTGGTCCCATGGGAGTTGCTGTTCACGCATATGCTATGGAGATGATGCGCGAACTGCACGAGCCACCAGCCACCGTGTCTTCGCCTTCTTCAGCTGCCAGGACTAGAATTTATCAGCGTGGTCCCATGGGAGTTGCTGTTCACGCATATGCTATGGAGATGATGCGCGAACTGCCCGAGCCACCAGCCACCGTGTCTTCGCCTTCTTCAGCTGCCAGGACTAGAATTTATCAGCGTGGTCCAATGGGAGTTGCTGTTCATGCACATGTTATGGAGATGATGCGCTGACGGTAGACTGACTGCATCAAGCAGGCAGTTTCCCTATTAAAAAGGTCCTTTTAAGGACCACCACACTTTTCCCGAGAGGATAATTCGATCAAAGACTAAAATAACCGATGCCTTTTTTCGTCAAGGATCGCAGTGGGCCGTGACACACATTTTGCCTGCTCGCAGGCAGAGTGTCCGTCAGACTTATTGCCTACGCGTGCGCCCCTCTGGTGCCGGACGGACGGGGCACCACAGCCCTCACGGCCCCCCAACGCCCTCTACGCTTCTGCGCGTCTCACTCTCTCACACCCCCACGGGATGTCCCGTGAGTTACACAGAGACGGGGCGACGCACATATTTACTTACTTCTGCAACAGGCTACGCTACGCCACTGCAATACGCTGCGAGAATATAAGGCTCATGGAAGCAAAAACTGCATCATGGAATTGATTTTTGAGTCACAAATTCAGTTTCTGCATCGATTTGGGGGGGGGAGGAAGGGAGAGGGGAAGAGAGAGAGAGAGAGAGAGGAGAGGAGAGAGAGAGAGAGAGAGAGCTCTTTCGGCTGCTCGGGGAGAGTGGCGGGGCGGTGCATTGTGAACATTGAGAAGCTGTCTCTCATCATCAAGAAGTACCTGAAGGGCGCCGCCGCCGCCGGCTAGCTTGATCAGACCAAGGGCAAGGGCACCTTCGACTCCTTCAAGCTCGCCACCGAGGAGAAGGCTGACAAGACCGAGATGAGGCCAAAGGCCGCCGGTGCCGCGTCACTCACCTTCTGGCCCACTGTGCCCACCCCGCTTCGCCCCTGCGCGCGTCTCTCTGTCTCTTTCGCACCCCCACGGAATGTCCCGTGAGTTCGAGAGACACGGGGCGACGCACAGTGGGCCAGAAGACTGGCGGAGGCGGCCAAAACTCTGGAAGCGCCTAGGCCGCCAAGTCGAAGGCTTTGTCTAGGCACACGGCCTCGACGGGCACCTCTTCCCTGTTGCGCCGCAGCACAGTAGGACAGGAGACGAGCGCCTGCCGCCGGGCACGTCGGCCGCGCCGCTCATAACATATCATCGTCGATGCAAATATTGCTTCATTGAGGCATTTATTCGAGCGGCCGAACGAGCGGGCGGTGTGTGTGTGTGTGTGGGGGGGGGGGGTGGGGCGTGGCAGGGCGCACTGATGGCCGCCATCGCGGCGTGGCGTGGCTTGGTGCGCTGGAGGCCGTCACCGTGAACGGGCAGCCCTTGGTCTTGTTCGGGTCCTGGGCGTGGCTCGGCGTGGCGCTGATGGGGCGTGGCGGGGCGGTGTGAGGATGTGTCACCGCGTCAACCCCGCCCCGGGCACTGAAGGCCACCGCGACGGTGTCCACGACGTGCACGGCGAACTGCGGCGGCGCGTACTCTTGGCCATGTTTGCGTGCTCGGGGCGGTGCTTGCTGCCTCCAGGGGCACGCTCTTGACGGTGTGCTGCTCGGGGCGGTGCTTGCCGCCTCCAGGGGCACGCTCTTTACGGCGTGCTGCTCGGGGCGGTGCACGCCGCGTCCAGGATCATAGCCTCGACGGCGAGGTGCACGGCGAGGTGCAGGCCGCCTCCAGGCACACACCGCTTCGCAAAAGCAATGCAAAAAAAAGGATGCCCCCAGCGGGTCTCGAACCCGCACTGTCAGGATGGGACGCAGCACCGGAACCTCGAGACCACGGCGCTGCTTAGGAGTGGGGCGCTCCATTTGTCTATTTGTATGCTGTGGCCTTTAGCGCCGCAATAGACAGTATGCAAGATACTCGTCTTGTTTTATTAAAATGTTTGTCTTTGTTCAAGATATTCTTTCTGGAAATATAATTTAAGCCCTGACAAGGGCTGTGAAAACTGCCATTTTGACATGTGGAAAGCACTACAATAGATTTTGCCATGTTCATTACAAAATTGCCAATTTCCGCCCAAACGGTGCGTTTTGGGACATTTCTAACACCCGAAGGGCCTTCAGAAACCTGATTTCATGAAGACAAAGAGATTGGTACCAAAACTTTTTCAATCGGACCAAAACTGTGGATTTTGGAATTAAAAGGTGGACCGATTAGGTTTCGCAGACTCTGAGGTGATGTGTTTGTCAAATGTTGGGGTACAAAAAATGCTGTTATTCATCCCATATTGAAAGTTTATGCTTTTATAATTCCAAAATGACTTGCCCTTCTTATTGCAAAAAGATTCAGAAAGATAGATGAGAAGAATGGTTGGATATATCCAAGGATTTAGCTCTCAACTCAGTTTTCGCAGACAAGTTTCAAGAAACGTCCAACTTGTAAAATACCTTTCAACCAGTTCTACTCATCCTAAAATTAAGAGCGATTTGTCAAATGAAAGCTTGTTATGCCCTCTTAAAGAATATGAGAAGCCTGAGTTCATTTAAAAGGACTGTCTATTCTTTATGTCTAGTTTAGTACAACTCAAAAACGTGACCATAGTTTGTGCCAAATGAAAGATATGAGGTGCTCGCAAACACTTATATTCATCCCTCATGCATAAAATTGGTCTTAAAAGGACCACAGTTGCATTCTGGATACACTCCAAAAGGTTTCAGAGTAATATCTTTGCCAGCAGAATTATATGTGGGAAAATTAACACACCAACTTTACTCCGCAGCAAAGCCGCAGCCCAGATTGAAAGTATAAAAATATTTTTCACCTTGTTCCAAATCAAATAAAAATAAGGTGAGTACACCATTCAATTACATTTAATTAGGACAAGATGTGGAGCAATTTTCAAGCAGATCTGATCACTTTTACAGATTTAGTTAAAAAATTCCTTTCTTGATGGACTCACTCGGAAATGTCACAAGTACATATAATCACTAAAATTTAACACTCAGTGATAAATGATGGATCAAAATGATCACCACAACCAATTCTATTCATGAAGAAGGCACCAGCTCAAAGACAATCTCGAATTAAGTGAAAAATGATGGGTTTTTGCCACAAACACCCAATCTCAACATTCATAATTTATGTAATGAGTTTGGTGGTTAGAAGGGTCCCACCGACTCCGCACTTGTTCGCAGCAGCAAGGACGTGTCCCGAAGATGATAAAACAGTACTCTTTGTCACGGTTTACGGGCAAATAAAACATATATCAATCAAAATACTGACATAACCTCTTAACGTCAAAAGTGGCACACAGGTCGTTCTACTAACGTTATTAGACACCGTACTTCCGTGTAAAAAGAAACGGATGACAAAAAATGTGTTCCGAAAACATTCCCAGCGACAGATTGAACCAAACAAAAAATATATTTCCCTGAGAGACACGTCGCGGGGTCGACTGTCAACATCGGCTGCCGCCAGTCTCGGCGGGAAACTCGCCGGTCGTGTAGACGACGCACTTTTTTATTTCGGTTCACATATCCAAAATACTCAAAATTAAGTCAAACACGGCACAGGCATCGATTCCCCAAGAAACAAGGTTTCTTTTTACGCCAATCTCAAGTCTGTACGATAATCCGTTTAAGAGAAATCGGCGTCGTAAGTTTTGCCTGAGTTCAGCCGTCAAGGCGGGGAAGGTTCGTCGATGCCTCAGAAGGCCAAAAGATGAAATTTAGAAAAGACGATTTCTTCGTAGAAAGCAAACGGTTTGAGCTATCAACCTGGGGTTTTTTTCATTCGAAAGATCTTTTCAAGACGAGAATTTCTAAAAAAAACACAACTTTTTAGGGTCGATAGTGCCGGAGCTATGGCCCGATCAATTTTGACCCTTTTTCGAACTATTTTGGACATAACTCGGCCAACTTTTGACCGATTTTTGCCCTACGCAATGGGATCGACTTATTTAAACGCCCTCTACCGGCCTACCGGCACTAAAATGGCACCAAGTGTACGGCTTAAAAAGTTGATTTTATCCTGCAGGGAGTCGAACATTTGTCTCAAGATAGGTACCCTTCGACTTTTCTCGCCAAGCTGAGAAGGTTTTGCTTAAGGAAAAATGTTGTGGCGATGCTCCTTGTGGGAGATCTTTGCGCCTGCCGAGGGTGGACTCGGCCTCCACGGGGCGCCGGCCAGGGTGTGCATCGGCGGCAGAGAGAGAGAGACGGCGTCATGGGAGGGCCTGGCATGGCGCGGCATTGCACGGCGTTGCGAGGATGCTTTACCCGCGGCCGGGAGTGGGGATTCGGGCCCCCGGCGGGCGGCAAGGCGCGCGTTGCACCGATGCAAATGTAACGTCGCCGTGGCTTCACTTTTGATCCGATTGTCACGAAACTTGGCAGACGCGTTCGTGATGCCCTGAGGCAGGCCTCGCTCGTTTTTGCCGCGTTCCAAACCGTTCGTTTGAACATTTTTTTAACATTTCCGTTCAACAGGTTCCGGCCACAGCAGCTCAGTTTGCGGGACAGTATCCCAAATTCGGAGATCAAGGTGAGATGCGCGCTGAAGTTTTAAGTAGCTTCCCGCAAACGGATCGGCAAAATGTTGAACGACCTCGCTTGAATCTTTAAAATACAAATGCCCTGCAGCGGCGTGGACGGCGTGGATCAGCCCGGCCCGGCTGGAGCGGCTCGCCACGGCCTGGTGCGGAGCCCCCTTGCACCCGAACCCCGCAGCGCATGCCCGCCCCCACTCCTCCGCCGCCTAGGCCAGCCGGGGAAGCGGGGGCAGGGGGAGGTGACAATAGGTGCATCCGCACGTGCAGTTTTGTTTCACTCGCACCCGCAGGAGAATAGACAGAGACGTGAGCGACAAGAACGCGACCCTCCGAGCCGGGCGAGGAGGCCCCGAAACCGGCCGCCGGATCGCCGGCCGCCGGACCGCAGAGATTTCAAGAAATTATGAGAACAGGGCCAAAATCAACCTTTTCACGAAAAATCGTAGTTGCGCGTTTCGAGTCTCGCTGATTATTTCTATACCTATCTCTAAAACCCAGTTCGGGACCTAATCGCCGCTTCCTTCTTTCACTAGAGTCACTAGAGGGCACTAGAGGCTAAATTAGAATGGTCCAGAACTTATGAAATCAAGTATTCTTTTATTTTCTGCCCTGCCGACCACTATTTGAACAATGGTTGCTCAAAGTTGAAATCACTGCTCCTAATACCACTAGAATGCTTTATCTATTTGACCTAGAGGCAAGCAAGTATCACGAGACGATGCAGAAAACTATGTTTAACAACTTTTATTTAGCATCCAATTCGATAAACCGCCTGTCAGATTGGTCAAACGGTAAAATATGTATGTATGAAAATCACGATTTGGGCTGACTTTGGGCGGCCACTGCCTCAAATCTAGGCCCTCTAGTCACACTCTCTCTACAGGGCAGTGGTCTTTAGAGGCCTTGTTTGTAAATCCTAGCTCGGGAGAGCGATTTTCTTGCGTAGTTTGGACGCTGTGTTGTCGCAAAGTTGGGTGAAACGGCGACAAATGAATAGAAATTGCGATATGGGGTGACTTTAAGCAGCCACTGCGTCTGATCCGAGGCGGTATTTCGTACCCCCTCAGTGGGCAATCGATCTTTGGACCTTCCTTTAGCACGCCTTTGTTACGGAGTGCGATTATCCGCCTTAGTTTGGAAGAAGTATTGTCTCAAAGTTGATCAAAACGGTCACAAATACCTTTCAAAAATCGTGTTTTGGGCCGACTTTAAGCAGCCACTGCGTTTGATCCGAGGCGGTATTTCGTACTCCCTCAACGGGCATTTGGTCTTTGGACCTTCCTTTGGCATGCCTTTGTTACGGAATGCGATTGTGTGCCTTAGTTTGGGAGCAGTATTGTCTCAAAGTTGATCAAAACCGACTTTAAAGGCATTTTTGACTGTTTTGACTCATTTTGATCCAACACTGCTCCCAAACTAAGGCACACAATCGCATTCCGTAACAAAGGCATGCCAAAGGAAGGTCCAAAGACCAAATGCCCGTTGAGGGGGTACGAAATACCGCCTCGGATCAAACGCAGTGGCTGCTTAAAGTCGGCCCAAAACACGATTTTTGAAAGGTATTTGTGACCGTTTTGATCAACTTTGAGACAATACTTCTTCCAAACTAAGGCGGATAATCGCACTCCGTAACAAAGGCGTGCTAAAGGAAGGTCCAAAGATCGATTGCCCACTGAGGGGGTACGAAATACCGCCTCGGATCAGACGCAGTGGCTGCTTAAAGTCACCCCATATCGCAATTTCTATTCATTTGTCGCCGTTTCACCCAACTTTGCGACAACACAGCGTCCAAACTACGCAAGAAAATCGCTCTCCCGAGCTAGGATTTACAAACAAGGCCTCTAAAGACCACTGCCCTGTAGAGAGAGTGTGACTAGAGGGCCTAGATTTGAGGCAGTGGCCGCCCAAAGTCAGCCCAAATCGTGATTTTCATACATACATATTTTACCGTTTGACCAATCTGACAGGCGGTTTATCGAATTGGATGCTAAATAAAAGTTGTTAAACATAGTTTTCTGCATCGTCTCGTGATACTTGCTTGCCTCTAGGTCAAATAGATAAAGCATTCTAGTGGTATTAGGAGCAGTGATTTCAACTTTGAGCAACCATTGTTCAAATAGTGGTCGGCAGGGCAGAAAATAAAAGAATACTTGATTTCATAAGTTCTGGACCATTCTAATTTAGCCTCTAGTGCCCTCTAGTGACTCTAGTGAAAGAAGGAAGCGACGATTAGGTCCCGAACTGGGTTTTTAGAGATAGGTATAGAAATAATCAGCGAGACTCGAAACGCGCAACTACGATTTTTCGTGAAAAGGTTGATTTTGGCCCTGTTCTCATAATTTCTTGAAATCTCTGCGGTCCGGCGGCCGGCGATCCGGCGGCCGGTTTCGGGGCCTCCTCGCCCGGCTCGGAGGGTCGCGTTCTTGTCGCTCACGTCTCTGTCTATTCTCCTGCGGGTGCGAGTGAAACAAAACTGCACGTGCGGATGCACCTATTGTCACCTCCCCCTGCCCCCGCTTCCCCGGCTGGCCTAGGCGGCGGAGGAGTGGGGGCGGGCATGCGCTGCGGGGTTCGGGTGCAAGGGGGCTCCGCACCAGGCCGTGGCGAGCCGCTCCAGCCGGGCCGGGCTGATCCACGCCGTCCACGCCGCTGCAGGGCATTTGTATTTTAAAGATTCAAGCGAGGTCGTTCAACATTTTGCCGATCCGTTTGCGGGAAGCTACTTAAAACTTCAGCGCGCATCTCACCTTGATCTCCGAATTTGGGATACTGTCCCGCAAACTGAGCTGCTGTGGCCGGAACCTGTTGAACGGAAATGTTAAAAAAATGTTCAAACGAACGGTTTGGAACGCGGCAAAAACGAGCGAGGCCTGCCTCAGGGCATCACGAACGCGTCTGCCAAGTTTCGTGACAATCGGATCAAAAGTGAAGCCACGGCGACGTTACATTTGCATCGGTGCAACGCGCGCCTTGCCGCCCGCCGGGGGCCCGAATCCCCACTCCCGGCCGCGGGTAAAGCATCCTCTTAAAGCCGTCACCGTGAACGTGCGGCCCTTGGCCTTGACGGCGACCTGGAGGGCTGGCGGTCTGTCCTGGGCCTTCGCGGCCGCCCACACAGCGTGCCGCGGAGTCGACGGCGTCCTGCGCAAGGCGTGGCGGGGCGTGGCGGGGCGTAGCGCGGCGTGGCGTGGCTTGGTGCCCTGGAGGCCGTCACCGTGAACGGGCAGCCCTTGGTCTTGTTCGGGTCCTGGGCGTGGCTCGGCGTGGCGCTGATGGGGCGTGGCGGGGCGGTGTGAGGATGTGTCACCGCGTCAACCCCGCCCAGGGCACTGAAGGCCACCGCGACGGTGTTCACGACGTGCACGGCGAACTGCGGCGGCGCGTACTCTTGGCCATGTTTGCGTGCCGTGCCGTGGCGTGCCGTGCCGGGCGTGCCGTGGCGCGTCGCGCCGGTAACGCAATGATTAAAAGAAGAGATAAAAACAAATTGAGTGTATCTGGATTCGAACCCGCAGACCACGCATGTGGGTCGGGAGCGGTACCCCCAGACCGCCGCGCCACTGGCGGCGAGGAGGTCCATGAGTGTACTTGGATGTTGCTAGGCAATTGTCTTAATCTTTCAAAAGGTTTGTCTTTGATTCAGATTGTCTTTATTAAGATGTAATGAAAGCTCTGACAAGGGCTAAGGTAACCGCTCCTTTGACGTGTGGAAATCACAGAACATGATTTGCTCTGTTTATTGCAAAAATGCCAATTTCTGCCAAAACGGTGCATTTTTTACCCTTTTTAACGCCCTTTGGGCTGGCAGGAACCTGATTTCATCAAGACAAAGAGATTGATATCAAAATGGAGCCAATCGGACATAAACTGTGGATTTTGGATGTCCTGAGTGAACTGATTCACTTTCACACTCTCTGGAGTTCATGTGTTTGCCTTTTGTTGTGATATGAAAGAAGGTTTTATTGATCCTGTATTGTCAGTTACTGATTTTATATAACCAGAACCATTTACTGATTTGCAAAAGGATTTAAGAAGACAGCCTGTTTAGTTAGCAAGATATGCCTTCATTTGTATCTCTCAACTCAGTTTACGCAGAGAAATGTTTCCCAATATCCACTTTGTAAAATACCTATCAACCAGTATTACTCATCCTAAAATTATAAATGAGGCGTCAAATCAAAGCTTATTATGCCCTTTTAAAGAAAATAAGAAGCCTGAGTTCATTTAAAAGGACTGTCTATTCTTCATGTCTAGTTTAGTACAACTCAATAATGTGACCTCAGTTTGGGATAAATCATAGCTATGAGGGACTGGCAAACACTTTTATTCATCCCTCATGCATAAAATTGGTCTTAAAAGGACCACCCTTTTATTTTGGACACACACCATATAGTTTAAGAGTGATATCTGAGCCATCAAGATAATATTTTCAAAGAATGACAGCCAAAGTTGGTTCCGGAACAGAGCCGCAGCCCAGATTCAAAGTATGAAAATATTTTTCACTCTGTTCCAAATCAAATAAAAATAAGGTGAGTACATCATTCGATTACATTTATTTAGGACAAGATATCGACCAACTTTCAAACAGATCTGATAAGTTTCAGAGATTTATCTTACCAAATCCTACAATGAGACTTTTGCTCGGAGAAGTGACAATCTCCAGACAAACACATTTAATTCTCCCACAGTGATGAGTGATGGGTCAAATTAACCACAAGAGCTCATTCTTTTCTTGCAGAACCTACCAGCTGGATGACAACATCGATTTAAGTCCAAAAAGTTGAGTTTTTAATACAAACACCTTATGTAAACATGCTAAATAAATGTTGTGAGTTTGGTGGTCAAAAGAGTCTCAGCGACTCCGCACTTGTTCGGAGCAGCAAGGACGTGTCCCGAGGATGATAATACAGTACTGTTTCTTCCGAGTTACGGGGAATTAAAATATATATGAATCAAAACATGAACATAACCTCTTAACCTGAAAATGACACCTAGATCGATGGCTATCTCTCCCATATTCCAAACGGACGCAAAAGGAATAAAATCATATTGTATACAATATTCCTGCTATGGAATAGAAACTTGAAGATAATTTTATCTTTTTCAACTTTTCAACGAGGCAGACGACAAAATGATTTCTGCGCGGGCAGTTTTTCATATCGACCTAGTCTCACCGCAGCGTGCATGGTGCTGCACAAGTTTTCCATAGACGCGTAGCGGTCAGGATTCGTTTGCTTTTGCGTGTATGTGTTTCGCGGTCTTTCCGGGAGTCAACGGGAGTCATTGTCGGTGTCTTGCACTTTCGCTGAGGTAAGCTTTTTTGTTCATAAAAGGTTCAAATTGTAGGCGGGAACGTTTTCGGAATATTTTTTTTGTCGTTCGTTTCCTTTTTAAAGGTGGCCTCACAATGGCCGAATTCAGACGGCCGACATGCACCCGACAACCACACGACATCCGTTAAACGGCCTAGGGTCCGTGTTTTTGCACTTATATATTCCCACAGAGATTCTAAATGCTCTCTCCCACACTCAGAAGCCAATACATTCGCGATATTTGATAATCCAAAGGCATTCCGTAGGGAAGAGGGGGCGTCGTCAGGTTGGTACCGCATCCCCCTTCCCTACGGAATGCCTTTGGATTATCAAATATCGCGAATGTATTGGCTTCTGAGTGTGGGAGAGAGCATTTAGAATCTCTGTGGGAATATATAAGTGCAAAAACACGGACCCTAGGCCGTTTAACGGATGTCGTTGTTAGCATCTATTGCTGTCAGTGGATTGTAGCACGTGGTGTCAAGTGGAGAGAAGAAGGAAAATAACAACAGAGGTGTTACCAGTTTGACTGTTCAAGCAAGAGTGATTTATTCTAGAGACGTTAGACACCCCACATATGCACTATGTACAGTATAGCAGGTGACTGCCAATAGCTGACAGGGTTGCCAACTTGTAGACAGTAGAACAGCGTTCAACACAACCCCCTTAAAGTTGGCGTGTTGGAAGGTTGATAAACAGGCACGTTTGTTGACAAACAGTTATTATTTGTTTATAAACAACAGTTGTATTATTTACAAACAGCATCTGTTTAAGGTACCAGGTTTGTGTATCTGCACTGGGATTACCTTCGACAAGAGGTTTTTAAACTTCTCGAATTTCTCTCTTTTCAGAGGTTTTGTGAGCACGTCAGCTAGCTGATCACCACTTGGACAATATTGCACTGAGAATATCCCTGAGTCAAGGGCTTCACTGATGAAGAAATATCTTACATCTATGTGCTTGCTCCTACGGTTCATTTGGCCCGTTTTAATTAATTTGATGGAGCTTTGATTATCCACGTTCAGTACTGCTTGGTGATCATTGCCTGTGAGCTCGGCTAGGAAGGATTTTAGATATTGCACTTCCTTAGCACACTCAGCTGCGGCTATGAACTCAGCCTCTGTAGTCGAGGTGGCTACTATGCCTTGTTTGTGGCTTCCCCAAGTGATAGGACCATTGGCCAGCATTATTACATGCCCTGAGGTGCTCTTCATTTTCTCCTCGGGTCCGGAACCAGCATAATCAGAGTCGCTGTAAGCTTTTAGAGCGTAATCTTCCCTTTTAGTTGAGGTGTAGCAGATACCATTGTTGATTGTGGTTTTAATATACCTTAGGATGTTTTTGACATCACTCATATTTTGTTGGGATGGTTTTTCCACAAATCTGCTGCAGTAGTTCACCGCATAGGCAATGTCGGGTCTAGTCTTGCAGGCCATGTACTGCAGACTTCCGAGTGCCTCTCTGTACGGAAACTTTTTGTATGACTCAACTGTGGGAATCTTTTTTCCACGAGGCTCCATTGGAATGTAAGCTGGTCTGCAGTCCCACATGTTGTACTTTTTAAGTACTTTTTCAGCATATGCTGACTGTGACAAGGTAGTGCAATTTCCTGATTTAGTGACTTCCATGCCAAGATAGGTTTTTGGATTATGATTGATTTTTATTTTGAACTCTGATTCTAGGTCTTTTAGGAGTTTCTCCGCTGCTAGAATGTCAGAGCCAATAATCATACCGTCATCCACATGAACAGCTAAGTACAGTGAGTTTTGATTATTTTTGTAGACACATTTGTCTGTCTTTAGCTGAATCATACCTTTCTCAACAAGGAACTCAGTGAGGCGTTTGTGCCATCTGAGTGGTGCTTGTTTTAAGCCATAGAGAGCCTTTTTTAGGAGGCATATTTGTCCTTCGTGATCGAATCCATCAGGCAGCTTCATATATATTTCTTGGTTTAGTGTGCCGTTCAGAAAAGCTGTCTTCACATCAAAAGTTTTTAGAAATATCTCTGGTTTAGATGGCAGGGCTAGCATTACCCGTAGGTTTGTAGTGTCAACTACCGGGCTGTAGATTTCTTTAGTGTCGAGAGAATCTTTTTGTTCAAAGCCTCTGGCAACTAAGCGAGCTTTGTATTCTCCATTGTCTTTGACTCCTAAAACCCAGCGACTGGACACCACAGTTTTTCCTAGTGCTAGAGCCTCTGGCACCATTTCCCAGACTTTGTTCTCTAGCAGGGCTTTTTTCTCCTCACTTATTGCATGTTCCCATTTAGGGTCATTTATGCATTGTTTATAGGTGAGAGGAGCACCTACAGTATTTAGAGCAACATAGTCTTTGAACCTTGATGGTGGATTAATTTTTGATCTGTCTCTAAGACTATATCTAGTTTCTGTCAACTCCAGTCCTTCCTGATACAATGGAGGGTCATTTCTCATTTGTATTGGAGGAGTTTGAGGGACAGGTGAGGGAGGCCGATTGGCTTCCTCCTCCTCTTCCTCATCCTGCTCACTCAAAACTGGAGACATGGCTCGTTCCTGATTTGGTGTTTCTCTTTGAAAAATTACCCTTTCATCAGTACGGTTTAACAGGATTTTTACCTTGTGTTTTGATGCAGTGTTTGGTTCTGCAGGTTTTGTTGTGAACTTAACATCTCTGCTGATGTAAGTCTTTTTCATCTTTGGGTCCCAGAGCTTGAAACCATGCGGAGCGTATCCCACAAACACAGCTTTATTTGATCTACTATCCAGTTTCTTTAGGTAAGTTGTGACTTTGCTGTATGCAACCGTCCCAAATAAATGGATGTTTGATAGATCTGGTGTTTTATTTTCCCACATCTGTATAGGCAGTTTTGCAACTGTTGATGATGGGCTTCTGTTTGTAAGATATGCTGCTGTTTTTAGGGCTTCTCCCCACATGTTCAAATTTAGACCAGAGTCAAAGAGAAGCGCTCTGGCTTTCTCAAGCAGTGTTCGGTTCATTCTTTCAGATGTCCCATTTAATTGAGGACACCTGGCCACACTGTAGTCGAGGCTAATACCCTTCTCTCTACACCAGCCTTTTAGTTTGTTAGAGACATATTCGCCTCCATTGTCACAGCGTATTTTTGACACTTTACGATTGTGCTTATTTTCGCTTTCCATGACAAAGGCTTTTAGGTGTTCAAACACTTCAAGCAGGTTTAATTGAGGACACCTGGCCACACTGTAGTCGAGGCTAATACCCTTCTCTCTACACCAGCCTTTTAGTTTGTTAGAGACATATTCGCCTCCATTGTCACAGCGTATTTTTGACACTTTACGATTGTGCTTATTTTCGCTTTCCATGACAAAGGCTTTTAGGTGTTCAAACACTTCACTCTTTGAGTTCATGAGGTATACTGAGCAGAAATGAGTATAGTCATCTACAAACACCACGTAGTAGTTATATCCATCGTAAGTTGGTGGGCTAATGTGTCCACCGACGTCACTATGAATGATCTGTAGTGTTCTGGTGGCTCTCTGTCTTTTTGTATTGTGTGGAGTCTTTGTTTGCTTTGCCTGTGTGCAGACCTCACATTCAATATCTAGTTTTGTTTTTTTTTGATTTTAGGTTCACGCCTTTGCAAAGTTTTGGGAGTTTAAGGATATTGTTCAGACTAAGGTGTCCCATCCTTCTATGCCATTTTATTAATTCCGTTTCCTCATTTACAGAGAATGCCGTGATTTCTTTTACAACTGGAAGTTTAACTGTGTAGATGCCAGATGATTCTCTGCTACCCTCCAACACAGTTAGATTCTTGGGCACGTCTATCTTGGCGTTCACTACAGTAACTTTCTTCTTGTTGAACACGACAGAATTCTCCATGTCAGTTAGCACTCCTACGGAGAGGAGGTTTCTGCTGAGCTCTGGAACACAGTAGACATTGGATAAGTCCATGTTTTTTTGTTTTTATTGTTCCAACACAGGTGGCAGGTATAAACCTCCCTTTCTCTGCTATGTTTATTCTTGCCGAGCACTCTGACTTGTTTTGTAGGATGTTTGCATCTTTAGCCATGTGACCTGATGCGCCACTATCCACAACAAACTCAGGGCAGCTATTTGTCAGAGAGAGAGAATTGGTTTGTGCCTGCTTCCTGTAAGCTTTATAGGCGATGGCTTTTTTTAAAAGCAATTTGCTCTCCTCTCTTTTCCTGTTGTCAATTTTGACGACTTTGCTTTTGGGTCTAGACTTGGAGGTGGAAGCCATGTGGCATGACTTTTCTTTCTCGCCCCTGCTAGACCTTGGAGGAGAGGAGTCCTCACGGCGATACCTTCTTTCCCTGTAGCGGGGTTTCCTGTGCCAACACTTTTCGGTGTAGTGTGTGGTTTCCTCACAGAATGAGCACCATCTATCTTTGAAGAGGCAGTCATCAGTGGCATGGTTGGTTTTACCACAGAAGTCACACCCTTTGGGTTGTGAACCGTTTCGCTTGTAGCGACCACGCTGAGAACCACGTCCACGTTTTGGTTTACCTCTATTTGATTGATGGTTCTTATGCTTGTTCGAAGAGTGCTTGGTGCGAGAGGTAGCATTGAATGCTGTCTCACTCGCTTCAGATTTTGCTGGTTTCGCCTTTGCTTCTTCCTGCTGGAGACTTGAGATTAGGTTGTTCAAGGTCTTCTCAGCAGAAGGAATCAGGTCCCATGCACTTGTGAAATGGCTGTACTTGGGCGGCAGAATGCTTGTGATTTTTGTGATCACTGCCATATCATTTATGGGCTGGTCCAAGCAATTAAGCTGATAAGCAATGTTTTGTACATTAGAGACGTTTTCCATGACATCCTTTGACTGATCCCACTCATAAGCATACAGCTTTTGCATGAGGTTGCACTTTTGGTGCTCACTGTCCTTTTCGAAAATTTGACTTAACTTTACCCACATTTCGTGAGAGGTAGTGCAGGGGATGAGGTGCTGTTTCACTTGTGGTGAACAGGTGCTGGTGATCAGGAATGCTGCTTCGGCGTCTTTTTGGATCCAGAGGTCTGATTGGTCTCTTGCCACATCGTCGATTCCTACTTCTCCGCTTACCATCTTCATTAAGCTTTTTGCATTAATAAGATTAGGGTAATTCTTTCCCAAGTCACCCGAGGTCCCGAAATCGATGTCTCCGATTTCGACGAAACTTTGTGGGTGTGTTCCCTATGTAGCAAAGAGCTCCAGAAAAAATTTTCAACTTTTTTGGTCGGCCCAAAAAATTTTAATCACGTATTTTGTAAAAAACACTGAAACCTGCACTAAAAATTTGTTTGTTGCCTGAGGGCGACCTGCCCGGTGGATTTTTTTTCTTTTCATGGTACTGAAAAAAAAGTCCCCGAGAGCCACTTTAAAAGTCACTTGTTCCAGGAGATATGGACCAAAAAATTCGTTTGTCGCGAATACCCAAAAAATGCATCCGAATTTTTTGATGATAATTTTTTTTAGGAAGGTCCTGTGGTGGTCTATCACCCTTATTGGTTTTGGGTTTGGCCAATGGAAAACCGAATAAAAATTGCGTTTTTTCCGTTTTTTCCGCAGTTTTTGGCCCATAGTATCGCTATTTTAAGTCTGACTTAATGAGCGCCATTAGACTTTTTTTTCGCCTTTTCAAGACGAATCGATTGATATAAGTTGAAGTCAAATCGGAGTATTTTGAAAAATTGCCCTTTTTACGATCGGGAACCAACTAATCTAGATGCGTAAAAAGGGCAATTTTTCAAAATACTCCGATTTGACTTCAACTTATATCAATCGATTCGTCTTGAAAAGGCGAAAAAAAAGTCTAATGGCGCTCATTAAGTCAGACTTAAAATAGCGATACTATGGGCCAAAAACTGCGGAAAAAACGGAAAAAACGCAATTTTTATTCGGTTTTCCATTGGCCAAACCCAAAACCAATAAGGGTGATAGACCACCACAGGACCTTCCTAAAAAAAAATTATCATCAAAAAATTCGGATGCAATTTTTGGGTATTCGCGAAAAACGAATCGGGAACCAACTAATCTAGATGCGTAAAAAGGGCAATTTTTCAAAATACTCCGATTTGACTTCAACTTATATCAATCGATTCGTCTTGAAAAGGCGAAAAAAAAGTCTAATGGCGCTCATTATAGTCAGACTTTAAAATAGCGATACTATGGGCCCAAAAAACTGCGGAAAAAACGGAAAAAAACGCAATTTTTATTCGGTTTTTCCATGGGCCAAACCCAAAACCAAATAGGGGTGATAGACCACCACAGGACCTTCCTAAAAAAAATTATCATCAAAAAATTCGGATGCATTTTTTGGGTATTCGCGAAAAACGAATTTTTGGTCCATATCTCCTGGAACAAGTGACTTTTAAAAGTGGCTCTCGGGGACTTTTTTTCAGTACCATGAAAAGAAAAAAAATCCACCGGGCAGGTCGCCCTCAGGCAACAAACAAATTTTAGTGCAGGTTTCAGTGTTTTTACAAATACGTGATTAAAATTTTTTGGGCCGACCAAAAAAGTTGAAAATTTTTTCTGGAGCTCTTTGCTACATAGGGAACACACCCACAAAGTTTCGTCGAAATCGGAGACATCGATTTCGGGACCTCGGGTGACTTGGGAAAGAATTACCCATTAGTAATCTCAAAAGACCACATTGTATATGTGTGACAGTCTTCAAGCATGGTAATGCTGGCTGTATCACCAGGCTTTGCCTTAGTGTCGCCCATGCTGCCTGCTTATTGTGTGACACCGTTTTTGAAGATTTTATCTTCTAACGGGTTTATACTCCTTTGGAGTTTTTGATATTTTATTGATGCTTGGCGATTGACTTTTCTCCACAAGGATTTTCCCTGGGCCCATAACCTGTTAGCATCTATTGCTGTCAGTGGATTGTAGCACGTGGTGTCAAGTGGAGAGAAGAAGGAAAATAACAACAGAGGTGTTACCAGTTTGACTGTTCAAGCAAGAGTGATTTATTCTAGAGACGTTAGACACCCCACATATGCACTATGTACAGTATAGCAGGTGACTGCCAATAGCTGACAGGGTTGCCAACTTGTAGACAGTAGAACAGCGTTCAACAGTCGTGTGGTTGTCGGGTGCATGTCGGCCGTCTGAATTCGGCCATTGTGGGGCCACCTTAAGGGTACGGTGGCCAATCTTTGTGTCAATTCTGATGTTTGAGGTTATGTCAGTATTTTGATTGATATAGGTTTTATTTGCCCGTTAACCCCGACAAGGAGTACTGTTTAATCATCCTCGAGACAGGTCCTTGCTGCTCCGAAAAAGAGCGGAGTCGGTGGGACCCTTCTAACCACCAAACTCATTACATAAATTATGAATGTTGAGATTGGGTGTTTGTGGCAAAAACCCATCATTTTTCACTTAAATTCGAGATTGTCTTTGAGCTGGTGCCCTTCTTCATGAATAGAATTGGTTGTGGTGATCATTTTGATCCATCATTTATCACTGAGTGTTAAATTTTAGTGATTATATGTACTTGTGACATTTCCGAGTGAGTCCATCAAGAAAGGAATTTTTTAACTAAATCTGTAAAAGTGATCAGATCTGCTTGAAAATTGCTCCACATCTTGTCCTAATTAAATGTAATTGAATGGTGTACTCACCTTATTTTTATTTGATTTGGAACAAGGTGAAAAATATTTTTATACTTTCAATCTGGGCTGCGGCTTTGCTGCGGAGTAAAGTTGGTGTGTTAATCTTCCCACATATAATTCTGGTGGCAAAGTTATTACTCTGAAACCTTTTGGAGAGTATCCAGAATGCAACTGTGGTCCTTTTAAGACCAATTTTATGCATGAGGGATGAATATGAGTGTTTTCGATTCCTTTATAGCTTTCATTTAGCCCAAACTGAGGTCATATTGATTGAGTATTTACAACTAGACATGAAGAATAGACAGTCCTTTTAAATGAACTCAGGCTTCTTATTTTCTTTAAGAGGGCATATAAGCTTTGATTGACGCCTCATTTATAATTTTAGGATGAGTAATACTGGTTGATAGGTATTTTACAAAGTGGATATTGGGAAACATTTCTCTGCGTAAACTGAGTTGAGAGATACAAATGAAGGCATATCTTGCTAACTAAACAAGCTGTCTTCTTAAATCCTTTTGCACTGTGATCAGTAATTAATTCTTGTCATTTCTATTAATAATGGATCTTACTGAGAGGAGTGAAAGTGATTTTCAAGTCCCAATTTTTGTTAAGAGAGTCTTCAAAAGTTGTAAGTTGACAATTAGGACACTAAAATCTACAGTAATTCTGCTGGTACCAAACCTCAGGTTCTTTTTTTATTAAATCGAGATTGTCATCAAGCTCTGTGGGTTCTGAACAAATAGAATTGGTTCTGGTGATCAATTTGATCCATTAACCATCACTGAGGATTAATTTATTGTGTTTTGTCTGGTGTTACTCTTTTACGAGTCAAAGCTCAAGAGTTGGATTTTGAAGGCTAAACCTGTAAAACTGATAAGATCTGTTTTGAAAGTAAGTCCCCATCTTCCCATAAATACATGTAATCTAATGGTCTACTCACCTTTTTTTGAAAAGAAGTGAAACTCATGGGGCGTCCCGTATGAGTGCGTGCCAGCTGTGCCTGGCGTTTCTTCACGGGGGATTTCCAGTTCCGGGAAGTCTGTCAGGCAAGTTGCTGCCTGTACACTGTCGCCAGATCTAACGTCCTGTAGGCAAATTCCGAAGGAACTGCCCCAGTGGGCCAGAAAACCGGGGCAGGCGGCCCAAACTCTCGACGCGATTTGAGCTCCGGAGTCGCTAAAAAGGGCTCGAACCGAACGTGTTACCCCACCAATGGATTCCTCGAGCAATCCATTGGTGGGGTCACACGTTCGGTTCGAGTCCTATTTAGCGACTCTGGAGCTCAAAACGCGTCTAGATTTTTGTCCATCTGCGCCGGTCTTCTGGCCCACTGTAAGGCTGCTGGCGGCAGTCACGTGACGATGTAGTCACGGCACGTCACAAGGGCGCCTAAGTGGGGCTCGGGCGATCCAAGGGGCCAGAAGACCGGCGGTGCCCAGTGGGCCAGAAGACCGGCGCAGGCGGCCAAAAACTCTAGACGCGTTTTGAGCTTCTAAGTCACTTAACTGGACTCGAACAGAACCTGTGACCCCACCAATGGATTCCTCGTTCGAAGGCCAGTCTATTGGTGGGATCACGCATTCGGTTCGTGTCCTATTTAGCGACTCTGGAGCTCAAAACGCGTCTAGATTCTGTCCATCTGTGCCGGTCTTCTGGCCCACAGTAAGGCTCCTGGTGGCAGTCACGTGACGAGGTAGTCACAGCACGTCACAAGTGCCGTCGGGCCAAAATGGGGTTCGGGCGATTTAACAGGCGGCAGGCACAGTGGCCAGAAGACCGGCGGGTGCACAGTGGGGCCTGAAGACTGGCGCAGGCGGCCAAAACTCATGAGACGTTTAAAGCTCCAGAGTCGCCAAATTGGATTCGAACGAACGTGTGACCCCACCAATGGAGAGCAATCCATTGGTGCGGTCACTTGTTCGGTTCGAGCCCCATTAAGTGACTCTGGAGCTCAAAACGCGTCTAGATTTTCGTCCATATGCACCGGTCTTCTGGCCCACTGTGCGTTCGGCCGGGCTGCCTCAGCGTGTCACTTGTGAGTGTACTTGTAAGTACACGCCAGTACAGAGTGTACTGAGTGCACTGTTTACTTTGCTAATTACGAGTGTACTTGAGAAAGGTCTTCGTTTCTCTAGTCGAAGTGTAGCAGTCGACGTGGCGCTGCACAGTGGGCCAGAAGACCGGCGCTGGCGGCCAAAACTAGAGACGCGTTTTGAGCTCCAGAGTCGCTAAATGGGACTCTAACTTAACGTGTGGATTTCTTGTTCGGAGAGCAATCCATTGGTGGGGTCACACGTTCGGTTCGAGTTCTGTTTAGCGACTCTAGAGCTCAAAACGCGTCTAGAGTTTTGGCCGCCTGCTCGCGTTTTAAGCTTCTTAGTCGCTAAGTGGGACTCGAACCGATTCGGTTCTGTTCGAGTGACATGAAGGGATTCTTCTTTTGGGTTTTTGGCCGCTGCCCTGATGAAAATGAAGGATAACGTTTGGAGCCTGGAAGCTTGAACGAAGCGTGAGCTAAGCATGAACGAAGAGGTAGTGCTCCGCTTACGCTCCAATCTCTTCGTTTATGCTTCCTTCCTGGCAGGGGAAGCCTAAACGGAGGTGGTTCCTCCTTCGTTTACGCTCCGTGCCTGACCGCTTCGTTTCCTCTTCGATACCACTCCGTTCATGCTTCCCTCCTGTCAGGGCAAGCTTAAACGAAGGTGGCGTTTTCTTCGTTTCCGCTCCGCGGCCGACATCTTCACCTACGCTCCGATACCACTCCGTTTATGCTTCCTTCCTGGCAGGGGAAGCCTAAACGGAAGTGGTTCCTCCTTCGTTTACGCTCCGTGCCTGACCGCTTCGTTTCCTCTTCGATACCACTCCGTTCATGCTTCCCTCCTGTCACGGCAAGCTTAAACGAAGGTGGCGTTTTCTTCGTTTCCGCTCCGAGGCTGACATCTTCACCTACGCTCCGATACCACTCCGTTCATGCTTCCTTTCGACCGGGGAAGCTGAAACGAAGGGAGCGCTCTCCTTCGTTTACGCTTCGTGGGCTGACCTCTTCGTCAACTCTCCAATACCTCCTCGTTTACGCTTCCGGCGACACTTAGAGAAAATTGCAATGAGTCGGCTCTGAGGCTGAGCCATGTTGCAGCCGTACCCCCTCCAGTGACCCCAGCCGGGGGTGGGCCCGGAGAACACTCTCGCTCAGATAGTCAGGTGCTGTGTAAGGCATGCTCCCCAGACATCCTCCGTGGCGCAGTTGGCAGCGTCTTCAGCTTTGAGGTGCACCGAGGCGGCGTCGTGGGTTCAAAACTTCTACAAGCATCACTTTCGGCGCTTCCCGCGCGTGGATGAGTCAAACGAGGCACCAGGCTCGGAGAATCATCAGGAGGTAGCCTCGCCGGTCTGTTCCCTTTTACCCATTGCCACTCCGGTTATGCTTCGTTCAAGCTTCGTTTATGCTCCGATGGTCTCGAAGCCTATGCTTCGTTCAAGCTTCGTTTATGCTCCGATGGTCTCGAAGCCTTATCCTTCGTTTAAGCTCCGCCGAAACAAGCGTTTACTTTCGTCCTTCGTTTATGCTTCGTTTTACCTCCCCGTTCATCCTTCGTTTACGCTCCGTTTTCATCAGGGTGTCGCCGGTCTCCTGGTCTCAGCGAAGCACAGTGAGAACTGTGGACTTTGCTCGTTATCCGTGGCCTCCTTCCGACCTGCTGAGGCTTCGCTGGGGGCTTCCCAGCGGGCTGGCCCAGTCAGGCCGGCGGCGAGTAGGGTCAAACATGGTTGCCAGACTGGACAGAGTCGCCAAATTGGACTCGAACCGAACGTGTGACCCCACCAATGTATTCCTCGTTCGGTGAGCAATCCATTGGTGCGGTCACAAGTTCGGTTCGAGTCCTATTTAGCGACTCTGGAGCTCAAAAGAGTATTCGCCGCCTGCGCCGGTCTTCTGGCCCACTGTAGGGCTGCTGGTGGCAGTCACGTGACGAGGTAGTCACAGCACGTCACGGGTGGTCAGGTGTCGTCGCGAAACACGGGTCCCGCGCCAACCACCCCGCTCTAGTGGGGTGGCCCCGCTCCCGTATGGGCGTCCAAACTGCACTTCATGACCATGGGCTGGAATTTTTTTTGGGTGTTCTGGGGACCCACCCGAACACTTTTGCCCGCAGAGGCATTTCGATTTCGCGTGCAGAGCCAAGATGGCGGCCGTTTTAACGCAAAATTGAACACTTTTGACTTGGATGCGTTTGATCCTATTGCTTCCCTCATTCTTATCCGATTTTCACGATCCAGGAATTGATTCCCACCAAGTAAGGTCCAAGGAAGACGATGCCGTTGACAGATTCACGATATCTCGACAGGTTTTGGAGCAGTAACGTGTCAAAAGTGAAACATTGGCCCCGAAAAAAGGCAACATTATTTTTGAACCTTAACACACAGTTACCTGTTAACCGTATCAAAAAATTGCCTTCTCTGTTCGTTGTGCGTCCTTTCTAGACGAGTAATTTAAGCACAAACTCCGACCTGTGCGCCAAACCGTTTAGGAGATACGCCCGTTCGAAGGGTGCCGTGTCGGCCCGGCGGAGGCCGCTCTGCAGGGAATTTCCCTAAGGGGCTGATAGGCAACCCGCTCGACGGCCGCTCCCGCCAGCCGCGAATCCAGCGCTAAACGACTGTTTTTCAACGCAAATGTGGCTTGTTTAGCCTTGTCTGTTTCACCACCGTTCTAGAAGTTGCTTGTATTCCATATGAACCCATAAAACCTCATCTAAAGGGGGACCATACTGAAATAACAGGAAACGTAGCGATATACAACGGCAACTTTGGCCCATCCCGTAGGTTCATTAAGAAATGTGCGAATTTCGCCGATGTTTAACCCTGACAGGATTAAAACCTGAGTTGGGGTCAAAATAGATTAGGGATGTAAAAATACCGGTAAGATTCAAAGTTACGTAAATACGGTATTTTACCGTATTATACGGTATATTTGGGTAAAGTAAAATTTTATCGTTTTGATCCAATTTGCTGCGATACAGCTCCAAAACTAAGGCGGCTAATCACACTCCGTAACAAAGGTGTTCTAAAGGAAGGCCCAAAGACCACCCACCCGTTGATAGAGAGCGATTAGCCGCCTTAGATTAGACGCAGTGGCTGCCCGAAGTCAGCTCAAACCACGATTTCTACACATTTGACACCGTTTCAACAAACTTTGCTGTAATACCGCTCCCAAACTAAGGCAGCTTATCACACTCCGTAACATAGGTGTTCTAGAGGAAGGCCCAAAGACCACCCACCCGTTGATGGAGAGCGATTAGCCGCCTTAGATCAGACGCAGTGGCTGCCCAAAGTCAGACCAAACGACGGTTTCTACACATTTGATACTGTTTCGACAAACTTTGCTGCGATACCGCCCCAAACTAAGGCGGCTAATCGCACTCCGTAACAAAGATGTTCTAAAGAAAGGCCCAAAGACCAGCACCCCGTTGTGGGAGAGCGATTAGCCGCCTTAGATCAGATGCAGTGGCTGCCCAAAGTCAGCCCAAACAACGATTTCTGCACATTTGATACCGTTTCGACAAACTTTGTTGCAATACCGCTCCTAAACTAAGGCGGCTAATCGCACTCCGTAACAAAGGTGTTCTAAAGAAAGGTCCAAAGACCAGCCACCCATTGATGGAAAGAAATTAGCCGCCTTAGATTAGACGCAGTGGCTTCCCAAAGTCAGCCCAAACGACGATTTCTACACATTTGATACCGTTTCGACAAACTTTGTTGCAATATCGCTCCTAAACTAAGGCGGCTAATCGCACTCCGTAACAAAGGTGTTCTAATGAAAGGCCCAAAGACCAGCCACCCGTTGATGGAGAGCGATTAGCCCCCTTAGATTGGACGCAGTGGCTTTCCAAAGTCAGCTCAAACGACTATTTCTACACATTTGATACCGTTTCGACAAACTTTGCCGCAATACCGCTCCCAAACTAAGGCGGCTAATCGCACTCCGTAACAAAGGTGTTTTAAAGAAAGGTCCAAAGACCAGCCACCCGTTGACGGAGAACGTCTAATTAGGCTAAACAAGCCACATTTGCGTTGAAAAACAGTCGTTTAGCGCTGGATTCGCGGCTGGCGGGAGCGGCCGTCGAGCGGGTTGCCTATCAGCCCCTTAGGGAAATTCCCTGCACAGCGGCCTCCGCCGGGCCGACACGGCACCCTTCGAACGGGCGTATCTCCTAAACGGTTTGGCGCACAGGTCGGAGTTTGTGCTTAAATTACTCGTCTAGAAAGGACGCACAACGAACAGAGAAGGCAATTTTTTGATACGGTTAACAGGTAACTGTGTATTAAGGTTCAAAAATAATGTTGCTTTTTTTCGGGGCCAATGTTTCACTTTTGACACGTTACTGCTCCAAAACCTTTCGAGATATCGTGAATCTGTCAACGGCATCGTCTTCCTTGGACCTTACTTGGTGGGAATCAATTCCTGGATCGTGAAAATCGGATAAGAATGAGGGAAGCAATAGGATCAAACGCATCCAAGTCAAAAGTGTTCAATTTTGCGTTAAAACGGCCGCCATTTTGGCTCTGCACGCGAAATCGAAATGCCTCTGCGGGCAAAAGTGTTCAGGTGGGTCCCCAGAACACCCAAAAAAAATTCCAGCCCATGGTCATGAAGTGCAGTTTGGATCGGCCAGGCCACCCCACTACTCCGCCCCTCTCCGCCCCCCCCCCCCCCTCTCTCTAACCCTGTCTCTCTAATGTGAGCCACACTGTTTATGCTCGCTTTTTCTGCACGCCGCCCTGGCTGGGGCCACTGTACTGTGCTCGTCCACATGGCCCCCGGCGTGTTCCTGGTAGAGGCGACTTGGCTAGCCCCGTGGATTAGGGATTAAGGGCTGAGGGGCCAACAGAGTGGATTATTTCCTCGGTAGCGGCTCTGTGCCACCAAGTGTGCAGTGTTGCCAGACTGTGCCAAAGCTGTGCTCCTGTGCTGAGCTTGGACCGCTTTTCCTTCCCGCTAATTAAGTAATTGTGTTTCACACAATAAGCGACTCTGGAGAATCTCAAAACCTTACAAACTATTTTAGGCCTTACAAAGAAAAGAAGCTTGTCGTCGGTTCTATGTGGACGTGGTGAAAAGTCTGGTACTCTCAGCGTCTCGGTGGCTCAGTTGGTAGCGTGTAAAGTTACGATCCGGACGGTCTAGGTTCGAATCCCGGCGAAATTACTTTTTTCGAATTTATTTCGCCGGGAGCTCTTTGTGCCGCGGAGTCACTAAATGGGGCTCGAACCGTACGTGTGACCCCACGAGTGGATTGCTCTCCGGGGCACGACAGGCAGATGGACAGAAAAACGCCTCTCGCTGTCCCCGACCCCGTGTTGAGAGCTGATAGAATGTTAGCGCGGATGCAAATAACGCATCTGTGACTCAAAAATCAGATCTGTGATGTGGTATTCGCTTCTCTGAGTCTAAATATCTGGCAGTGCTGGCAAGTGTTGCGGATGTGTGCCTGTTGATTCCGAACAGTGCTTTCGTCGCTCTGTCTCTCTCGCACCCATGGGGCGTTCCGTACGGATGCGCGCGAGACGCTGCCCCGCCCTGCCCTGCCCCGCACTATTGTTTCCAGCGGAGTACATAAAAAGTTCCAAAGGAGCACATAATTGCCTCTACACTGTCAGAAAAAAGTACGGAAAAAGCACGGAACATGTCTGGTCAATAATTTGCCTGGACCGTCCGTACTTGCCAACTACGGAACGTTCCGTACCTTTTTTCCGTACCCATTTACATGGGTTCATATGGAGCAAGTACGGAACGTTCCGTACTTTTCTCCGTACCTCCGTACTATATTTTTCTGTACCATTTCCGTACAAAAGTACGGAATTTTTTACAGTGTATTGGAGTACGTTAATGATTCCAACGGGGTACAGAAATTCTTTCTGCGGAGTGATATTACACCTAAAGTCCCGATGGGATTTGCTTCCAGCCGTGGAACGGAGTAAGAAAAAAAGCGAGCAATCACTTGGACAGGGGAAGTTAATTTAATCGTTTAGAAAACTTTATCACAGAGCGGGTCGCGTTATTATTTTTTTTTTTTTGGGGGGGGGGCGCTCCCAGCGGTCTGGCCCAGGCAGGCCGGCGGCGAGTAGGGTCAAACATGGTTGCCAGATTGGAGTTAGCAAGATTCGGAACAGTGCACAGTGGGCCAGAAGACCGGCGCAGGCGGCCAAAACAGCTGTGTACCTGGATGCATGCATGATCTTGTGGCCCCGCCACAAGCATTTTGGCCGCCGACCAACCGGCGGCGGGAGATCTTGCAACGTTTGCAGCGTTTTTCGCTTCGGGAAATCCGAGGCCGCACACGGGATGAGGCCTATGGGGCCCCCCGGGCGCCTTCGGGCGCGATCGTGGTTCGGAAGCGCTCGGGCGCCCGAAGGCGCGCGATCGAAGCGCCCTCTTCGCAGCCGAGTCTGGCAAGCCTCACTCGCTAGGGTTAGTAGTGTAAGTCTCGCTGCGAGAGAAGGTGGTCGCAGCGACTCTGGTCCCGGTGGAGCCTGTAATCTCAAACAGTGTACGTACTCTGCAAACTCAACAGTGTGCTCAGTGCACTCTGTTCAGCGTGTACTCACAAGCACACTCCAACGAGAGTGTGCTTAGATGAGTACACTCTAACGATAGTGTGCTTAGAAGCCTGGCAATACATGCAGTTGAGTACACGCTCGTTGGAATGTGCTTGTGAGTACACGCTGAAGAGAGTGTACTCATCAGTACACGTCACGCTGAAGGGAGTGTACTCGTGAGTACACGCTAAAGACAGTGTACTGAGTACACTGTTGAGTTTGCAGAGTACTCCAGAGTCGCTAAATGGGACTTTAACTTAACGTGTGGATTCCTTGTTCGGAGAGCAATCCATTGGTGGGGTCACACGTTCGGTTCGAGTCCCCTTTAGCGACTCTGGAGCTCTAAACGCGTCTAGAGTTTGAGCCACCTGCGCCGGTCTTCTGGCCCACTGTGCGTTCGGCCGCGCGACCACAACGTGTCACTTGTGAGTGTACTTGTGAGTACTCGCCAGTACAGCGTGTACTGAGTACACTGTTGAGTTTGCAGAGTATTTTGGGTCGCGGCGTGGTGCTTTCTGTAGCGTCGGGTCTGCGTGTACCTGCGCCATGCTGGCTGCCATGCTGGCCACCATGCTTGCCACCGTGCTGGTCGCCATAGGGGTCGCCATGCTGGGCCACGCCGAGGCTGTCGTCCTGTGTGTGCGAGTTTGCGTATTTCAAGGGCAGATGCTGAATTTAATTCAGTGATGCAGGTTTTGCTTCTCTGACCACTGATGGCACAGTGAGCCAGAAGACTGGCGCAGGCAGCCCAAGAGCCGGGGCCTGGCGTCAGCTGCCGGCGTGCTGCTCTAGGCCTTGTTGAAGGCGGCCAGGGTGCAGCACGACAAGCCGCGCGACACCCTTTCTGACGACTCATTATAGACTCACGGCTAAATTTGAACATAGGTTTCCTCGTTCTGTCTTTCTCGCACTCATGGGGCGTGCCTTGAGAGCGGGCCTCCAGACGTGATTTTGGCTCCAGAGTCGCTAACCTGCACTGTAACCTAACCTCTGACCCCACCAATGGATTCCTCGTTCGGAGAGTAATCCATTGGTGGGGTCGTACGTTCGGTTCAATCCAGTTTAGCCACTCTGGAGCTTAAACCGCGTTAAGATTTTTGTCCGCCTGCGCAGGTCTTCTGGCCCACTGGCCGTCTGCGACTTTGCGTCGAAAATGCGGAATTTGCATCAGAGATGCACACATTGAGATGCGCACATTTACGGCCTGTTCGCTAACCTGCGGCGGCCACATTGCCAGATATAGAAATTTCCCTGGAAGTGCTTTTCCGCTCTGGGCCACGGCAACGCGCCTTGCTGCTCGTCAAGCATGGCCCCTCCTGGCTTGCCGCATCTGGCGGGGTTGCTGGGGGCTTTCCAGCAGCCCGGGCCCCGCAGGCTGGCGGCCCCCGCCCCAGGCGTAAAGCTGGTGCGTCCGACCTGCTTTCGCGTCCTGAGTCGCTAAATGGAAATGGGACTGGGACCGAAGTGCTTGCTCGCGGCATTTGTCGCGTCGTGACGACGTGACAGTCGCGTGACGAGGTCGTCACGGTACGTCACTGGGACGCCGTGGGGGCCTTTCCGAGCTGGGAGAAACCGAACACTGCTCTCGTTTCACTCTCTCTCGCACTCGTGGGGCGTGATTTGGTGTGAGTGAAACGAGGCAACGAACGAGGCATACTGCACAGGTTTAAGTGTGGTTTGTGTGTGTGTATAAGGTTCCCCGTTCGACGGACGGGGCGATACGTTAACTTAAGCTTAAAAACGACTCACTGTGAGCCCACATGCAACTCGCTCTGTCCCTCACGCACTCACGGCGCGTCCGGTGTGGATGCGAGGCAGAAAGAGCTCTAAAGTGCTGATTCCAAACAGTGCGTTCGTCGCTCTGTCCGTGACGATCACGTGACGAGGTCATCACGGCACGTCACGGATGGTCGGGGTGTTTTCGGGGCGCGCGGGGCGTGTCGTTTCGCAGCGATTGCCTCGTAGAACGGACTCTGTGGGAGGGCGCGACAACTTGTCTGTTTAAGGTTCATCTCTGAGCGTTCCTACAGCCATTTTGGTTAATTAAATGGTGTTTTGCTTTATCGGGGTGCGTCGCAAAGGGTCTGGCTAGATAAGAGCGCGTTGAGAAGGTGCTTGTCACTCAGGGATCGTCCGTGAATGAGGTAAAAGAGAGAACATCGCCACAAGGGGCTGCCAGATAGATGCAATATTGTAATCTGTAAAGCAGCGCTTTTCCCAGGAGGCAAATTTTACCGCTGCAGCAGGTGCTTTAGAGGCCAAATAGCTTTTTGAGCCTCATGTACAAGTCGTAAGCCGTGTACCCGAGCGCAGCTAGAAACAGCAGAGCCAGAGGTGTGCAGCAAATCCACAGCAGCTCACGGGCGCCACTTCCAGGTGCAGCCGGGGCGGGTGGGGTCGGCAGGTCTGCGGGCTGTGGTGCGGGCTGTGGTGCGGGCTGTGGTGTCCAGGAGGGAGCCTGCTCCTCGGCTGCCTCCATCTGGATGACCACGGAAAGCAGGCTGTCTGAGGCCCACCTCACGCGTCGCTGCTCTGTCCCACGGTTGAAGGCCGGCTCGCTTTTCCAAAGACGATTTTCGTATCCCAGCATGGTCAGCTGCACTGAAGCGATGAGCACGTTCCCTAGGCACGCCCCGGCGTCGCATATATTGTTGCCCCGCCACGCACCGCTACACCGCCGAGGCCCCGCTGGCTGCCTGACGTGCAGCCAAGAAGGCGTACAAGTGCTTTATCGTCTTGACATGCCTGCTCTTTCTCTCCCTCTCTTTCTCTAAAAATCTCGTAAGATCATACGGGATTTGAAAATTCGTTAAGGGATTCCCGTACTACTATACGAGATCCCGAGCCATACAGGATCCTGAGGTGGACGGGATCCCGTGAGGACACACGGGATCCTTTAACGAATTTTCAAAATCCCGTATGCTGGGACAGGATCCTGTACGCCAGGACGGGATCTCGTATGCCGGAAAGGAATCCTTTACCCACTAAAAGGATCCTGTAAAGTACAGATGAAGACGTGAAAATGCAAGTTCTTCTGCAGATAGAATCAAAAGATTGAATCATCTGGGAGGTTGGAACCGAGATCTATCCAAATCTGCAGTCAAAATTTGGATAACTCCAGCGGTTCTCGAGATAGCAGAAAAAAGTTGTTAGATTTCAATAAAATTCAAAAGGCACTGGTGAATTTTAGCGAATATACCCCATACAAAATTTGAGCTTAAAATGTTAAAAACTTTCCGAGTTACAGCATACCTAAATTTGAAATCCCGTGCGTACTTCCCGGGATCTCGGCAACATAAGGGATCCCGCAAGACCATCACGGGATCCCGTGTGTCTCTTCCCGGATCTCGGCAGCGTGCGGGATCCCGTACAACCCTCTCGGGATCCTGTGCAGCCCTCCCAGGATCCCGGCTACTTAAGGGATCCCGTATGCCCCTGTAAAAAAATTTTAGTGCGTTCTCGTGCTTTTCTGGTGCGCCCGTAGTGCATTATCGTGCAATCGAAGGGCATTCACAGTGCGTTTTAGTGCGAACATGGAGCCGCCGTAGTGCAATTTCGTGCAATCATAGAGCATTCGTAGAGCATTTTAGTGCGAATGAAGTGCAGTGGTAGCGCAAGCGCAGCGCATTCGTAGAGCGAATTAGCGCTAGCGTAGTGCATTCGCAGCGCGCGTAGCGCAAACGTAGTGCAGGCCGCCCGAGGCCGCCCCACCCGCGTCCATCAGCCGCAGGGCAGCGCCTGGAGCCAAATTTCAAACTTGACCGAATACACATTACCCTACAGAATTAGATTCGTCTCAAGAAGACAAAAAAAATGTCAACACATATCATGGGTTAAAATGGAAAATGAAAGAATTATTGAACTTCCAATGTCTTTTTGACCATTTTTGCACTCTAAAAATCCAATAACTCTTTCATTTTCCATTTTAAGCCATGACATGTGTTGACATTTTTTGTTTGTCTTCTCGAGATGAATCTAAATCTGTAAGGCAATGTCTATTTGGTGAAGTTTGAAAAATCACTCATCTCAGCGAAGTTCAAACCCTGCAACAAAGCCGCTCTTGTCAAAATATCTCCAGCCCAAGGTGGTCCGAGGTGAGAGATTGGGTCACGGAATCGGTTTAAACATTGTGGGCTCAACAGTTACCATTAGGACCTATCAACACTAAGAGGGAGGTTGGCCAGCACAAACAACACCTGAGATATTTACATTTTTCTACATTTGACAAATTTAGCGGGAAAATGTCGCTTTTTGATCTTATGATAGTTTAAGTTGTTTGCTCAGTACTGGTTTGTATTTCTTCTTTCTAGTCATAAAAAGAGGAGAAAAATGGTGCCGACCAAGTTTTGAACGTTGCTTGGTTTGGCCTACTCAAGGAATTTTGTCGAAATCATCGAAACTGTCATCCCCAAAATAATCCACCTAAGATTTGACCCTAGATTCTATCTAAAATGAGGGTAGTCATGATAATTCCTGTCAGATTGTTGCTTCCAGGGACTTTATAGTAATTGTTTATTAGAGGAGAGGAAGTGAAATGAGACCCACCCCACCAGGGACAAATCTTAGGTGGATTATTTTGGGGATGACAGTTTCGATGATTTCGACAAAATTCCTTGAGTAGGCCAAACCAAGCAACGTTCAAAACTTGGTCGGCACCATTTTTCTCCTCTTTTTATGACTAGAAAGAAGAAATACAAACCAGTACTGAGCAAACAACTTAAACTATCATAAGATCAAAAAGCGACATTTTCCCGCTAAATTTGTCAAATGTAGAAAAATGTAAATATCTCAGGTGTTGTTTGTGCTGGCCAACCTCCCTCTTAGTGTTGATAGGTCCTAATGGTAACTGTTGAGCCCACAATGTTTAAACCGATTCCGTGACCCAATCTCTCACCTCGGACCACCTTGGGCTGGAGATATTTTGACAAGAGCGGCTTTGTTGCAGGGTTTGAACTTCGCTGAGATGAGTGATTTTTCAAACTTCACCAAATAGACATTGCCTTACAGATTTAGATTCATCTCGAGAAGACAAACAAAAAATGTCAACACATGTCATGGCTTAAAATGGAAAATGAAAGAGTTATTGGATTTTTAGAGTGCAAAAATGGTCAAAAAGACATTGGAAGTTCAATAATTCTTTCATTTTCCATTTTAACCCATGATATGTGTTGACATTTTTTTTTTGTCTTCTTGAGACGAATCTAATTCTGTAGGGTAATGTGTATTCGGTCAAGTTTGAAATTTGGCTCCAGGCGCTGCCCTGCGGCTGATGGACGCGGGTGGGGCGGCCTCGGGCGGCCTGCACTACGTTTGCGCTACGCGCGCTGCGAATGCACTACGCTAGCGCTAATTCGCTCTACGAATGCGCTGCGCTTGCGCTACCACTGCACTTCATTCGCACTAAAATGCTCTACGAATGCTCTATGATTGCACGAAATTGCACTACGGCGGCTCCATGTTCGCACTAAAACGCACTGTGAATGCCCTTCGATTGCACGATAATGCACTACGGGCGCACCAGAAAAGCACGAGAACGCACTAAAATTTTTTTACAGGGGTGACCCTCTCGGGATCTTGTGTGACCCTTACCGGATCCCGTTAGGTCTTAAGGGATCCTGTGCGACCCTCCCGGGATCTCGAGTGTTCTTACGGGATCCCGCAAAACCATACGAGATCTCGTAAAACTAGACGGGATCCTGCAAAATGATACAGGATCCCGTAAACCACACAAGATTTTTAGACCTGGGTCTCTCTCTCTCTCTCTCTCTCTCTCTCTCTCTCTCTGTCTCTCTCTCTCCCTCCCTCTCTCTTTCCCCCCCTCCTCACCTCTCCCTCCCCCCAAACCAACGCAGATATTGAATCTGTGACACAAAAATCAAATCCATAATGCGGTTTTTGCTTCAATGAGCCTCTCTCTCCCTCGACGGTGGAGCGAGTTGGAGGAGCGACACAACGCAGTGCGTCCTTAGTTAAAAGATATATACCTCTCTCCCTCTCTCTCTCTCTCTCTTTCACTCCCCCTCCTCACCTCTCCCTCCCCCCAAACCAACGCAGATATTGAATCTGTGACACAAAAATTGAATCCATGATGCAGTTTTTGCTTCAATGAGCCTCTCTCTCCCTCGGCGGTGAAGCGAGTTGGCAGCGGGCGGTGAAGCCACCCTGTCTCACGCTCATAAGGACTTCCAGAACTCTAACAAAGACTATAAAAAGATTATAATAAGATTTTGCGTGGCGTTTGCTTAAAAGCCTGCTGCTAGGTGTTCGCTCGGCCATGCAGTCTCCTGTCTGTCTGTCTGTTTTTCCCTTCGTCCGCGTGTTGGCATTTTTTCTTATTCCATTGTAGCTTTCATACTTTTGGGGCTTTTTCTGAGGGTGCTCTGTCTCGCTCGCATCTTTGGAGTGTCCCACGTCGAAAAAAATACTTTGTTGTTTTAATCGACCTTGTTGGATTGGCATTCGAGTTGCCCTAGTTTATGTGAGTGCAGAATGTCGCGAAATCTGACGAACAAAATAGTAACACGACAGAACTTGACTAATGTACTGCCTCGCCGTGTCCTCAAGATGCATGCCGATGCATCCCGGCAGGGCTTGGCGCTCTGATGCGGCAAAGAACGTCCATGCCGTCCGTGCGTCCATCCGTCAGCGTGTATGCGTGCACTGAGAATGAAAGAGTGCCCAAAGAGGCACCGCTCTGCGATGACTTTGCTGGAATTGCTAGTAACCAGTCCCGTTCTCAGAGTGCAGAGCTAGATGTCTGTGCCCTAGTTTTTGCACTAGGTAAATTAAGGTTTTTACTTTCGCTTTCCCTGTTCTAATCCCCTACCTTCTTGGTGTTTTTGCAGAGATCGTGATTTCCTCGCGCAGAGCGCCCCCCAGCCCGCCTTCAGCCGAGAACTTTGAGGTAATCTTTACTTGTCAATTTGGATTGCGAGACCCAAAGAAACGTGTTTCTCTTCTCTCTTTTCTTTTCTTTTCTCTGATGATTCCAATCCTGCATAAGGTTTGGACAAGCGGGTCTCTCCTTATTGTATTCTGTCCTTATTTTCCTTTTTTGTCTTTTGGTTGGAAAGAGGAGGAGAAAGAGAGAACATCTTTAAGGGAGGATCTTGCCTAATCATTTCACACTCTGTTCTTTTCGCACTTTTCGCTTCCTCAATGATAGAAAAGGTTTATTTTTAAAGTGAAATTTCGAATGAAACTTTGTTGTTTTTTGTCATGACAACCATATTTTATGTTTCATACTTCATTGGGTAAAGACAAGAGTTTTTGCACTTTCCACCTGCCCTATTTTGTGTTCATTTCAGCGAAATAATTCTCCCCATTATTTCTGAACTGAATGTTTCTTGTGTGTTTTGGGTTAGATTTGTTTCATTTTTAACCACAATTGCATTTTATGCAGCAAAACAAATGCTTTGTGAGAGTGTGCGTACAATAAGCGAGTGAGGTTCATTAATGAAGGTTTTAAAACCTATTTCATGTTTTATGTTCATGACAACCATTTTATTTGTGTCACACACGTAACACATTGGATTATTAAAACAACCATGTTGACACTTTTAACCTATCATTTTTCGTGTTGACTTAAGCGAAAGAACCATTCCTCCCAAAGTCCATGTTTCTGTGTGTTTTAAATTGCATTTCATATTTCGTGTCACTTAAGCGTAAAAACTAACCCTTTTCATCCCGGAGTTAACTTTTTAAATGTTTGTTGTGAGATTTTTGTTTTATTTTTAACCACGTATTAATTTGAGGCTGCGAAACAAAAACTTCGTGGAAAAAGTTTCGCTTAAAGCTTGCTTGCATCTTGATTGCATCTTCATTGCATCTTTATTGCATCTTGTTTGCATCTTTATTGCATTTGCATCGTCATTCAGTTCGTTTAACCTGACGTTTTTATTAAATGAACATTTTTACAAAGCATGCGCATTATTTATGAATAAATCTTGTCTCCTTTTTCTCCAGTGCGGTAAGTTTTTTTAAATCTTTTTTGTGGGTAACTGCATGCATAGTGATGTATGCCTTGTTCAAGTTGTTTATTTTTTGTTTACTTATGCACCAATTTGAAAATTATTATCAAGAAACTCGTAATTTCTGGTCTTTCTGTAACCGCATGAAGTTTTTCGTAGGGGGCCGCAGTAAGATGTTTTGCACGCATGTTTAACATTTTAAAGATGTCGAAAAGTAACTTTTAACGTTTATAACAACTGTTTTGAGGTGAAGGGGTAATTTTGAGTTGTGCATGTTACTTGGAAAAATTGATGTTTTTGGCCCGTCCCGTTTAAGTTACGAAATTCATTCCGGAGGGCGGGCATATTGTATGGTGCGTGCTGTGCATTGCGATCGTTCGTCCGTCCGTCCGAGGACTTCCCGTGGTCCGATCTTTACCAAATTTGGTATAAAGCCTATTTGGGTGACCCTAAGAACCGCCCAGTAGCAGCAAAACAGATCCAACCCCAAGGGGCTACGCGGGGTAAAGGGGATTTTGGCAACGGATACATATGAAAGGGCAGGTAGGGGTATTTTTGGAATCAGGGTGACAAAACGAAGCCAACGGTGCTGGTTTTTAGTGAATCGGAGAAATTTCGACCCGGGTTCCCATCGCGGTAGTGTATATTATGTCCAAAATTTTTATTTTCAAAATTTCCGTTGTTTTATATGTTTTTGAGGGTGCTGTTGACGGAAATAACATTCGTTTTGACCCGGACCCAGGTTATAAGCCTGTCTGGGTTAAATATGAACGAATTTCGCGAAATTTTAAATGTATGGGACGAGCCAAAAATGCCGATTTGTTTTGCCACTTTTCTTGTTATTCTTTGTCGGGAAAACTGTGGTATTTTCTTCTACAATTTATGCCTAACGGGTATAAGTTACCTGTAATCTAACATTTCAGCAAAGAAATGTGTCACCCATCTCTTAGAATTATGCAAAAACTCTTGAGAGACAAAGAACACCAAGATTTTTATGCCATCGTCGCAAAGTGCACTGCTAGAAAAAAACCACAACAAACCTACAACAATTCCCGGCAATTTTTTTTTTCAAGGTACAACAATTGTTGTACAGACCGGCGTGTACTTACTTCAATCCTCGTTGTACTTTCTACAATCCTCGTTGTACCCTTTTTGACAGTTTTTGTTGTACTTTCGTTATACTATTCACACTTTTTTTCTGGCAGTGTGGGGTTGCATGTAAGGGTTGCATGTCAGTTTAAAAGTGAGCCATGGAACACAGATGAAGTTTTAATCCAATTTTTTTTCTATTCAGGTCGACAACCGTTTCCCAACGACGATCTGGAAGACTCCAAGATACTAAACCTACGTCCTCATTTGTTATTAAATAATGAATCAATAAATTTGACCGTTATTTTTCAATAAACATGCAATTATTTATACCGAATTCAAACTTGTTATTATGATCACACACAATTATCACACGTTCGCCTTGAAGACAACTTAGGCTCCACCTTGCAGGCAGCGATCGTGGCGCCCCGCAAATGGCGGTTCGCGGCCGGGTTGCTGCTGCAGGGTGTCCGAGCGCGAGGGGCCTTGTTCATTTCTCTGCAACGCACATAGAAGCGACGCCCTGTACGCGAACCGCTGACCCTTTCCCTGCAGGAAGCGACGCCTTGGCAGTACGCAACCCGCCAACCCTCTCATGCGCCGCGCAAAGAAGCGCCGCCCTGCACGCGAACCGCCGACCCTTTCCCTGCACCGCGCAAGGAAGCGACGCCTTGGCGCTACGCGACCCGCCAACCCGGCATTTTCTTCAGTCAGAATTTTAAAATTATTGTCAAGCTGGAAATCGGAAACTTAATTGTAATGCGAGGCCTGGGGTCGAAATAGAAGTCATTTCCGTCATGAGCACTTTCAAAAGCTTTTCAAATGATGTCAAACTCGAAATCGAATTTTTGTTAGAATTTGACCTTTTCGAGATACGAACCCGGGTTTTGGGTCAAAAACTCACGTCTTCCGTGATAACAGCATTGCTCACCAAAAAGATAAACATTTCCATGGGTGAGCTGAAATCATTTGGTCTACAACGAAAGCAAAGCAGGTCGACGCCATCTTCTCGGACGGACAGATCACTCCCTTCGCCTGTTTCTGGAACCGGGCTCCGAGCCGTGTCATAGTCATCCGTGTCAAAATGACACGTTTCAAGTGTGTTCCCCCATCCGTGTCTTAAAATGACACGTTTTAGGTGTTCCCCACATCCGTGTTAAAAAACGACACGTTTCCAGTGTGTATGGCACGAAACGTGTAGATGAAACACACATGACACGTTATAGATGTGTCATAACACATCAAGTAACACACTGACTGTTGGCAGTGTGTAGCGCTTTTGCGGGAAGCTTCGCAGAGTCTTCATTGCTGAGGCCGCGTTGCCGGAGTGGCACACTGGCTTGCCACTGGAGCCAGGTAGATGTGACAAAATAGTCTGACTCGTTGATGCTTTGTCTGCACTAGCGACGCAATGTCAGAATCAAAAATGCAATTTTTGATTTTCTAGTGTACTTTTTTTGAGGGAGCAAAGCAGTTCAGCGTTTGAGGGGGTGTGAATCCACCTTTAAAACAACGCCTGGGGCAGAGGCCGCGTTCACCATGCGTCCACGATCAGGCCAGTTTCACGGCTCTTCATCGTGACGCGGGTGTCGCCTTTGTCTGGCCATGAGACGCTATTTCTGTAGCGGTGCCAACAGAAAAACTGAAAGGCATGTCCAGTCGCTCGCGTCACATTGCCTGTCACAAGGCTGGTCATTAGGACGCGTGTGGCACGGCCTTGCTGCTGAAATAGCCTTTGTCTGAGAACATATTTTTTTGTGGCGGTGCCAATAGAAGAACGCAAAGGCATGTACAGCCACTCGCGTCTCGCGTCACATGGCCTGTCACAAGGCTAGTCATTAGGACGCGTATGTCACGGCCTCGCTGCTGAAGTGGCACTCCGGCTGGCCATAAGAGGCCATATCTTTAGCTGTGGCAACAAAAAAAAGCAAAAGAATGCGAAGGTTCTCGCGTCGCATTGCGTGTCACGAGGGTAGCCGTCGTGACGCTTGTGTCACGGCCCCGCTGCAGGAGGAGCACTCCGGCTGGCCATGAAAAGCCATTTCTTTGGCGGTGCCAATAGAAGAACGCAAAGGCATGTCCAGTCGCTCGCGTCACATGGCCTGTTACAAGGCTGGTCATTGTGACGCGTGTGTCACGGCCTCGCTGCCGGAGTGGTACATTGGCTGGCCATGAGAGGCCATATCTTTTGCTGTGGCAACAGAAATGCGCAAAAGAATGCGATGGTACTCGCGTCGCATTGCGTGTCACGAGGGCACAATTTATGTTTAGTCGCTCGCGTCACATGGCGCGTGTGTCACGGCACCACTGCTGGGGTGGCACTCTGGCTGGCCATGAGAGGCCATATCTTTAGCTGTGGCAACAGAAAAAGCAAAAGAATGCGAAGGCTTTTGCGTCGCATTGCGTGTCACGAGGCTGGCCGCCGTGACGCTTGTGTCACGACCCCGCTGCTGGAGTAACTTTTGTCGGGGCGTGAGAAGCTATTTCTGTAGCGGTGCCAATAGAAGAACGCAAAGGCATGTTCAGTCGCTCGCGTTACATGGCCTGTCACAAGGCTGGTCATTGTGACGCGTGTGTCACGGCCCCGCTGCCAGATTGGTACTCTGGCTGGCCATAAGAGGCCAAATCTTTAGCTGTGGCAACAGAAAAAAGCAAATGAATGCGAAGGTTCTCGCGTCGCATTGCGTGTCACGAGGCTGGCCGCCGTCTTGGATGTTGCACATCAGCAATGCAATGCGTGGCGGGGCAAGGCATGCTGTAGCAGGCCGTCGAGGCTGTCCGGCGACATGTGGTTATCTTGAAACCAGCTAAGCGGGGCTGCATGGGGCGGGGGAGGACGTCACGGCCCACCACAGGTCGCTTCGGCCCCAACCGGCACCACAGCGGAGCAACGTCGCGCCGTGCCCTGGCCGCAACAAGTCGCTGGTGCACGGCGCCCTTGGGCAGGCCCTACGCCAGCGGCCTCGATGCGCGGCTCTGCTGCCTTCATTTCTGGTGCAAGATGCGAACATTGCGTCTATGATGCATAAGCTGTGGGCGCTGTTGAGGCGTGGCCTGGCGTGAGTTCACATATAACTCACCGTGGTCTTAGTCGTTTGGTACCACCTGCGCCCCTCACTTTGGACCAGGCCTACCTGGGGTAGGCCGTGGTTGTACGCATCGCACATGCAAACTCCGCATTTTGGACGCAAATTTTGAACCGGCGGTTGCACGTTAGGTAAGGGCGTCTTCTCCGTCGGCGTCGGCGTTTGTTCCCAGTCTGAAACCCCTGGGGCAGAGCGACTCTGCGTACGTGACACAGACGTGTCTGCATAACGTAATTCTGCGTCGTGATCTGATTGTCTTGACCTTGAGGTTTGGGCACTTGTTATTGGGAAGGCAATCGAGGGAAAGAATCACAATAAACCTGTTTTTCGTGACGCGTGATACGTGCGTCACGCGTCTGACCTTTCATTTTCTGCGTTTCAAACGTATGTTTTCTCCTCCCAAAAAATATAGCTGTTTAATTATTTTTTTTCTTTTTCAGAAAATGGATCCTTTAAATCCTAGGGTAAGTTTATGTTTTAAAAATGAAAAGAACGTAAACCTTTTTAGTCAAATCAATTTTGCGACGTAAGCGTTGGTCCTGTGTCGTTTTTTGTTTACCAAATTTTATTTATGAATGACTTTTTTCCACATTTTTAAATAGCCATTGTTGTGCCTCCAAGCATTCTGTAAATTATTTCTTTTCTTTTTTAAATTCATTAATAATTTCCGAACGTAAAAACTTATTTTGCAGACTCAAGATTTTAGTTATTTGTGTAGGACTTCAATAGTTTTTACTATTTTTTCAGGCTGCCTATGAAATTTGCCCTTCATGGGAGGAATTTCAAGATTTCCCGGAATTTGTGAACCAGCATGAGGCCCTGATTGAGGAGCAGGGGTTTCTGTTGGTTGGTACAACACACAATTGTTGACAGAGCGAAAGCAAAGCCCTTGGCTAGTTAAAACGCTGCCAGAGGCGACTTTTCGTTTGTCTGTATGTACGTACTCAAGGGCGGTAACAAAAAGTTTCTCTATTTTCGGTCGGTACGTGTGTACGATTTCAAACGAATACACAAACACGGCTTGGGCTCTGCTATCGCTCTGCCAAGCAAACCGTTTCGCCATTACGAGTGGTCAACTTCTGCTCGTACTCCTGCTTTACGTGCACACTTTTGTTGATGTTTTTGTTAACCCATTTTTTCTCAATTTTATCTTAGGTGACCCCACCAAAAGAGTGGCAGTTCAAGGATCAAGGACTGATCAAGGAGTTCCTGAATGTAAAAGCCTCACCCCGGCATTTTGAGTTTGTGGGCGATCCAGGTGACTTGGGCTGGTCACTTGATTATAAAATGAGTAAAAGAGATTCAATACTGGGGTTCAAATCATATTGTGAACTTGAGTAAGTGGCATTATTGTAGTAAATTTATTGAGAAAATTTCTTTTTTAAGGATGCACTGTTCAAAATATTTTCTGAAAATTCAGACAAATTTTGTTAGACTTGGCTGTCTGAATATCTGAATCAGATTTTTTTCTGAAAAATCGGAGTGCCTGTCGATATTCTCAGACACTTTGTCTGAAAGCTTGAATGAGACTCGCAGTGTCTGAATATTCGTACTTAATTCTAAAAATTCAGATGAACTACGTCCGACTTAAAGTCTGAATTTTCGATTCAGACTACTTTCTGAAAAATAGCAAAATAAAAGTGAGAATAATACAACTTTCTTCCTACCTAATAGTGGGTTAACTTACAATCAGTTTTTACAGTCAAAATAATCTGACTTCCTCTCTGGGAAACTTCGACAAAACGAAAGTATTTGTTTGTCCGCTAGATGGCGCTTTTGGCGGTAGAAAAGACTGCTGCTGTTAAAAAGGCTTTTCCTGAAAAATATTCAATATTTCAAATTTAAAATATATAACACTAAATCGGCTATGACTATAGACATGCTCCCTTGCCAGATTTATCTCTGTATTAAGTTTGCGAGTTTAACAATTGACATTTGAATTTACCTCTCGCGGGTGTTCCCGTGTCGCCATTTCCTTGGGTGCATCAGGGCACTCGTGGTCCAGTCAGGGAAGTGTCCTTTCACGGACAGTTCCCGAAGTACAATTTTTAATTGAGGCGGCCCCTGGAGCACGCTTAACACATGGTACGAATTAATATGAACATATCATTTTTCCGAGCTGTTGCAATTCAGACTTGTGGTCTGAATTCTTAGGTCTGAATCCCAGTTCTGAATTTTCAGACAGCATGTTTCTGAAAATGTTGGTCTGAAAATTAAGAGTCCCTTATGCGAAACAAACTTCAGTTCGTTTTTTCTGAATTTTCAGAAAAAAATTTTAACAGTGTGATTTGAGGGAGCTCAGTTTACTCAGTACACACCTCCAGGTACATGCTTACAAGTACTAAGCCAGAGGTGCATGCATAGATTTTCAATATTTTTCGGACACATGCTTGTCAAGTACACATCTACATTTGTATGCTTGAGTAACATGATGCATCTCAGAGTCCGTGCTTTGAGCCAGAAGTGCATTCCTAGACTTAGGTTTTAGTGCACGATTGCAGAAGCATGCTTGATAAGCACTCATCCGTAGAAATGTATCTATGCACGCATGCAACTGTAAACGTGTTCAAGGTGTACCAAAAGCCGGAAAGAGTTCTGCAGGCAAGCTTGCTTTTGCTCGGTCCGAAGCGGACCACCTCAGTCCCCTTACAAGCCTGCCGCTGGTCCTTCGGCAACCAGGCACCAAGCGGCGCGAGCGACAGTGATCAGCCGGCCGTCGGAACATTTTTAACGAACAGGGCTTTTGGTACACCTGGTAACCTTTCAATTCTGCTGCTGTAGGTGTGTACTTATTGAAGCACGCATCTGTTAGTGTGTACTATAGTATCAGTACTGTGCACAGTTTACAATATCTACATGAATTCTACGACGAAATTTGCATATTTCAGCTCCTGTTTAAAAGTTAAGAGCTTGTTTTGAATGTCCTGTGCCCTGTCATAGCTACTTTTTTTTTAAGGTTTCCTGTCCCAAAGTCCTGGAACGTCAAAGAATATTACAAAGGTCTTCCATTTCGAAAGACCGCGTACATTGTTGACTTGCAGCAAAGCCTATTTCCCCCTGATCTCAAGGTAAAACTTGTTTTCCAACCACACTGCACTTTGAAAAAGGCCTATCCCTATTCCTGTAAATGTGTCTTTTGATTTGCTTTCAGGAATGGAACTTGAATCAACTGACTGATTTTTTTTCAAAAAAACAAAAAGAAATGGAAGAAATTCCGGGGCTGACAAGCCCATACACCTATGTTGGGGCTTGGGGGGCGCCTTTTCCGCTCCACACCGAGGATTGTAATTTATATTCAATAAATTATCTTCATCAAGGAGCCCCAAAAGTTTGGTATGTTAAGATGATAGAAAAAAGTGATGTAAGTCGACAGTTCGTTCCACCCCGTTTTTCTCATTATTTATCTGTGTTGATTGAAAATCAGGACAATCTTTCCCAGCCGGGAAAAGGCTGAAATTGAGAAATTATACCCACAAATCGCAAAGATCTACAACTGCGAGTACAAGAGCCTCGATCGGCATAAGTGTGGAATAATGAATGTGCTTAATCCCAAAGTGAAGAAATTGTCCATGACACATGTAAGTTATTTATTTTTATTGTAAATCTAGTCAAAGAAAAGTAAAGGAACCAATTTTTTAACGGTTGTGGCAAGAAAGTTGAACGGCGTTTCACACTATTTCAACTTTGTTTTACGGATGCTTAAGCGGCACCTCACTTCAAACTTTCTCTTCATTCGTTGAATACTTTCCTTATGGCAAAGGTTAAATAATCGCTGCCCTTTTTTTGTTAACAGTAAACAGGTGACTATACTGGGATCTTTTTTCTTGTTTTGCAGGTAGTCCAAAATGAAAAGCAATTTGTTATTGTTGGACCGGGGGCATTCCATCAGGGCTACAATGCAGGTACATATTCAACTTAATTTAAATTCTTCAAACTAGTTTAAAAAACAATTTCAATCATTTTTTATTTCACAGGTTTTAATATTGCCTCTGCAATAAATTTTGGGACAAAAAACTGGCTTAATCACTTGGACAGTGCCACTTATTGCCCAGGACATGGGAAGGAGTTTAAGGCTTCCTTAAGGCTGAATGAAGCCGTCTTCAGAGAAAGTGTATGTTACACAACAAATAACATCTCCGACACTTCCGACAGTGCATTGAATTGCATGCAGTGCTTTGCTTTTAATTGCTTTGCACTGCATTGCATTGCTTTGCATTGCACTGCGTTGCATTGCACTGCGTTGCATTGCATTGAACTGCATTTGCATTGCTTTGCATTGCATTGAACTGCGTTTGCATTGCTTTGCACTGCGTTGCACTGCTTTGCATTGCATTGCTTTGCATTGCTTTGCTTTGCACTGCGGGTATACAGTGCTTTCTAACTGCATTGCTTCGTGCTTTGCGTTTTATTGCTTCGCAACATCATTTATTAATTCATCGTGTTTCTTTCATTATAGGCCACTGGTGGTGATTCATCTACGACTGAAAAAAGTACTTCGAATTCATCCATGACAATAAGTAACTCAGAAAAGGTACTAACAGTATTATCGCTTTTTTCTGACCTGCAATTTTCTAGCTGTGCATTGCTTTGCATTGCGCTGCATTGCTTTGCATTGCGCTGCATTGCTTTGCATTGCGCTGCATTGCTTTGCATTGCGCTGCATTGCTTTGCATTGCGCTGCATTGCTTTGCCACGTTCGAAAACAACGTCTATGCTATTGTTGGAGCTCTTCTAGCTGCAGTAAAAGACAATTTCGATTCGAACGCGCTTTTTCAGGGGGGCGAGCGTTTTTGGTGTAAGCTGTAAAGAGGCGAAAAGGGGGGTGCTTTTGGTCGGATTCCATTTTCGGTGGCTTGGCTCCCCCCTCTCCCTTTGTTTTGCCATGGAAACGGCGATTTGAACTCAAAATTTCTCAAAATTGGTCCTACACTTTTCAACCACATTTCACCACTGAAATCAGGGTACAAAGTTCTACCACTCTGCCAAAGCTCATCAAAATTGTATAGAGAATTTCGGAGGCCAGACTGGAAATAAAGAAGAAGTAACCCAACCCCGGTGAGGCTATAAGGCTACTTCGTGCCAAAAAATTAAGATCTGGCTCGAGTAGCGTATGAGATCTGCGTGAGGTGCTTAAGATCTGTTGCGAGTTAGAGTTAGATCTGTCGCAAGCCGCCCGGTTTGGTTAGGATAGGTTGGACCATTTAGTTTCAGATTTGTACTCTGCAAACTCAGCAGTGTACTCTGTACACTATCTTTAGAGTGTACTCAGATGCGTACACTCCCACGAGAGTGTACTCAGATGAGTTCCCACCTCAAGATGCATGTTCTGCCAGGCGTGCTAAGGTGTTTACTTATTGAAGCACACTCTCTTAGGAGTATACTCATCTGAGAACAATGCATTGGGATTGAACTCATCTAAGCACACTCACGTATGAGTGTACTCGTTAGTACGCGCTGAACAGAGTGTACTGAGTACACTGTTGATTTTGCAGAGCAGGGATGCCTCCCCGTGGCTCGCAGTACCTCGCAGTGCTACGCGGTGTTTTCAAAAACTTCTAAGCGTGCTATTTTCTTTCGCGTGCATCGCGAGTCGGGTTAACAGAACCGTGTCTTGGTGTCGAACGCTTCCGATTGTGAATAATGGAATGACAATCAAATCATCACGTCAAAGTGACTGGTTTTTAATACGCTGAACCGCTCCTCTTTTGGCCATCTTCGGGTCTCCGATTGCTTTGCACTCCTAAAAAATGCTTCGCCGTGCTTCGCCGTGCTTCGCCGTGCTTCGCCGTGCTTCGCCGTGCTTCGCCGTGCTTCGCCGTGCTTCGCCGTGCTTCGCCGTGCTTCGCCGTGCTTCGCCGTGCTTCGCCGTGCTTCGCCGTGCTTCGCCGTGCTTCGCCGTGCTTCGCCGTGCTTCGCCGTGCTTCGCCGTGCTTCGCCGTGCTTCGCCGTGCTTCGCCGTGCTTCGCCGTGCTTCGCCGTGCTTCGCCGTGCTTCGCCGTGCTTCGCCGTGCTTCGCCGTGCTTCGCCGTGCTTCGCCGTGCTTCCCCGGGCTGGGTGCTTCGCCGTGCTTCGCCGTGCTTCGCCGTGCTTCGCCGTGCTTCGCCGTGCTTCGCCGTGCTTCGCCGTGCTTCGCCGTGCTTCGCCGTGCTTCGCCGTGCTTCGCCGTGCTTCGCCGTGCTTCGCCGTGCTTCGCCGTGCTTCGCCGTGCTTCGCCGTGCTTCGCCGTGCTTCGCCGTGCTTCGCCGTGCTTCGCCGTGCTTCGCCGTGCTTCGCCGTGCTTCGCCGTGCTTCGCCGTGCTTCGCCGTGCTTCGCCGTGCTTCGCCGTGCTTCGCCGTGCTTCCCCGGGCTTGGGCTTCGCCGTGCTTCGCCGTGCTTCGCCGTGCTTCGCCGTGCTTCGCCGTGCTTCGCCGTGCTTCGCCGTGCTTCGCCGTGCTTCGCCGTGCTTCGCCGTGCTTCGCCGTGCTTCGCCGTGCTTCGCCGTGCTTCGCCGTGCTTCGCCGTGCTTCGCCGTGCTTCGCCGTGCTTCGCCGTGCTTCGCCGTGCTTCGCCGTGCTTCGCCGTGCTTCGCCGTGCTTCGCCGTGCTTCGCCGTGCTTCGCCGTGCTTCGCCGTGCTTCGCCGTGCTTCGCCGTGCTTCGCCGTGCTTCGCCGTGCTTCGCCGTGCTTTGCTGCTATTGTCCTAAAGAAATTAAAAGTTGACCCCTTTTTTTAAATATTTTAGGCTTCTTCATTAGACTTATCAGTGAAGGACCGAATGAAACAGAATGGACTACTGAAAAGAAACATGAAATTGATTTCTAAGGATTCTAAGGTAACTTCTCTTCCGTTCTGTTTGCTGTACATTTTACTGCGTTTAAAAGATACACAACTTCCTCCAATCAATGTAAACCCTTTCACTACGACAAATTCTTTTATATCAAATCAATTTTGAAATTTAAAAAAAAAATATAATTACAATCATTATGACTTTTGTTGTCGTGTCTAAGCAGAGTAAGTTGGAAACAATTCATTTTTACCATGCTTAACCATTTCCTATCAATTATTATAATTGGTATTTTGTTAATCTTTAACTTCTTCTTCTATATCAATTCAATCTTATTCGCTCGCAATCAATGTAATAAACTAACAGAAGTTGTGGACCTTATCGGCGTCACTGCTCTAGAATCATTTACACTTCATTACAATACAACGGCTTACGTTTGGACTTGTTTTCAGATCAAAAGGGATTCAAATAAAAGTGAATGTGACCTTGACTACAAACCAGAAAGAAAAAAAGCAAAGAAGTCGCATAAGGTCAGTAAGAAACAAACTGCGTTTTAAATATTAAAAAAAGCTTAAATTGCGTCACGTTAAATGATATGCTTTTCGCGGCATCGCGTTATTATTGATTAAACGACACAGGTTTTGCATCAGCAGGGCAAAACTTAGCGGAGCACTTTTTGTCCCCGTGATATTTTCAAAGTCTTTCCAGCTGGGAAGCTGAAATTAGGTACATGGCTGCCGACATTGCTCATCTCGAGGCCTGCGAAGCGCGTAGCTTGAGGAAGCCCTGTGGGCCGCCGTTTAGTCGTGACATGTCTGCCACAGCGCTAGAGTTGCCCACAGGCCCTCGAATCGCTTTTCAACTACCTGGACCTTGTTGCAGCCGCATGAGTTGGCTTGCCTACCTTTTCGGCGCGACGTGCCGTCGGGCTGGTCCGTCCACTGCCAAGTGCAGTGACATCATTGCGTCGCTCAAACGGCCGCGTGCGTTGACGAATCGGTCTGAAACTTGCAGCCCTTCGAAATAAATGACAGGCCAAGCGAGGCGACGTGGGTTCGGTTTGCTACCCCTCCTGAATAAGGCGCTGGAAGGGGGTCAAGCAAGGGGTGGTTTTCATGAGAAATGAAGCTTTATTCGCTCTGGAAGACGAACGGTTTGGTGGATCGTCTTCAAAAGTTCAGGATCGCTTCCGGCATGTCTTTTTTACCCCGGACGCTCATCATAGGGCCGCCCATCATAGGGCCGCCAACCCCGCCAGGGGCGCGTAGGGGCGTTAAGGGGTGACCACCCTCACTGCAGGGGTTGCCATTGTCCGGCACTAAGTTTCTTCGCTAAGATGTTTTCTTGGACACTAGAGGAGTGCCCTGAACAGTTTTTTCGGATTTTGCTCAAACCGAAAGCACCGGGACGGCCAAAGTTCGGAAGAGTGTGGGGCTTTCCGTGGGGTTGTTAAGCCGGGGGTGGTCAGGACCGCCAAAAACCATGTTTGCCCCGTACAGAAGACGCCCCTGAGCCATCTCGCGCACAACTCGAACATGTTCAAGATCCACCCCGTCGAGGGGGTGGGGGTGACTGCAGGAGGGGGTGGGTTAGTCCGAATTGAGTTCCGCTTGCACCGTTGTAAAGAGTAGACTCGTTGGAGTTGGTTCACCAAATATTTTGAGTTTGCGATGCCGTTAAGTGGATTTTTACTGCACGTTTTCATCGTTTTTTACACCCTTGCACACTTAAGGGTTGATAGTGTTCGTTAGAGGTGGCGCACGAGCTACGCGCTTCGCAGGCCTCGAGATGAGCAATGTTGGCAGCCGTGTACCAAATTTCAGCTTCCCAGCTGGAAAAACTTCAAAAATATCACGGAGACAAAAAGTGCTCCGCTAATTTTTGTCGGGAGTGTATTATCAATCAAATTGTTTAAAAAGAATTTTAAGGTTATGCTTTACTTTGTTTTTCAGTTCTTAAGAACTGAAATTACACGCATAAATTTATGCGTGTAATTTATAACCTCAATAAGAGTTTAAAAATGACGTTTTGCATGTATGCTTAAATCGCGTCACTTCATTTGAAGTCTTTTTAAAAATGTTTTTTTCTCTCCCCACCGTAGGTTATAAATATTGAAGAAACAAGCACAAATGAAGATGAGTTTGATTTTAACGATGACAGTGATGAAAAAGATGAGAATGACATGAAAGTGAAAAGGGGACGTAAGCGTCAGCAGAAGGCGTCGAAGCACGTCGAGCGATTTTGCGTCGTCTGCTGGTCCAAAGAGGACGCGAATCTTGCAAGGCACTCTAAGGTTCACTGTGAAACAAAAGCAGAAAAAGATCAATATTTAAAGAGGTGTTCTGAACAGACGCCAACTGGCGTAAGAAAAGCTTCTTTTGACGAGATGCCAAAGTGCTTAAAAAATTTGTGGCTTGAACCAGGTGACCGAAAAGAATGCGTGGAGTTTTTCAAAAAACGCCTAGGAGTGGAGATTGTAATGGAAGTGTCCGAATCAGTAAGTATCTTTGCGTTCTTATACAGTATAAACCGAGCTCAGAAAAAAAATTATGGACCTGTTTGTTACTGTTGTCTGGGTCTATAACGTTTGTTCGTCCAATATTTTGCTCCTCAATATCAATATCTTTATTCAATTTCTTTTGAAGTTTGTTTCACCATAATTTTGTTCTACATTTAAAAAAAAAACATTTACTCGCGGAGCGAGTTCGCCCTAGACAGTCTCTAAAGGGGGCCCTGGACAGTCTCTGGAGAGTATGGGGGCGCTGGACTTAGTCTCTGGAGAGAAAAGGGGCTCAGGAAATAGGCTCTGAGAGGAGAGAGGACCTAAAAACAGCCTGTGTGTCACGCTGACTTAGGCTCTGGAACAAGAGGGGGCGCTGGACTTAGTCTCTGGAGAGAAAGGGGGCTCAGGACAGTCTCTGGAGAGAAAGGCTCTGGGAGTAGGAAGGACCAAAAAACAGCCTGACACGCTCGTAGGCTCTGGAACCAGTGGGGGTGCTGGAACAAAATTTTAGTGGAACAAACGATCTTCCTCTTTTTCTCTGCCTAGTAAAAGCTTTCCTGTAAAGTTTTTTACTACAATTTACAAAGGAATCTTTTTTTCAGCGAAAAGAGAGAGTTTTGCCTCCTGTGGTGGAAGTGGAAAGTGAAGATGCTGATGCTGTCGACGAAACATTTGAGTGTTCTGTTGATCAAGTAAGTATGAATAAATAACCCTGGAGTTGCTGATTATTCTGGAAGATTATAAAAAAAATAGGTTTATTGTTTTACCAACGATTTATTTAATATACAAAGTATAAATAAATTGACGGGAAGTGGGAATTTAAGGCCTGCGACTCGGCGTGTTCAGCCCTGCCGATCCCGAGTCAAGTTGCGTACATTTGTTTGACTTAAAGAAATATATGAAGTATTTTGAGGGTTAATTTTACATTAAGATACCAAAACGCAACATAATTACTAATTTTTTAACATCAGTTAATTTTTTGAGGAGGTTTTAAGCAACAAACAGCAGGTTTTTCAGTCACTCACTTGACAAGCGCAGCGAGGCTGATTAACTTCTTTAAGATAAACAAGAAGCAAAGAAAAAAAGAGGTTAAAGGAATTGTACGAAATATCAATGAATTGATATTAAATGGATATGACTCGTTCTTTACAAAAAAAAATTCTGAATGAAGGATGTCTAGTGGAAATCGAAAGTGGCTAGGTGGTTGAAAAATTGTTATGGCCGAAATGAAAGTAATGGTTGGATGATGGGAATAGATTCCGCAAGTTCAAAATCTACCGCCATTACAGTAGTTTGTTTGGGATCCGTGTGGTGGCGCCACGGGTCGCCGATGTTGGCAGTAGGCCAGCTGGAGGAAGGTGGAAAAACTGTAGATATTTTAAATGTTTGTTTGCTAAGAGAGATAATCCTCAAATGAAACATGTTAAACAAAGCACAGAGAGCTGTTTTTTTGCTATGGCACATGCAAATTCGATGTGAATCATGAGAAAATGAAGTGTTATAACCTCCCATTACAAGCCACTAGCCACTTTTGATAAACATTTTCAATCTTCATTTGCTCAAAAACTTTCATTGTGACATGAAAAATACTTCGTTTGCGTCTGAAAGATGAGGCTTTGATCTTTCAAATGAGTACATTACATATGGTGTTCCTTGTGTGCATTGAAAGTTGAAAAAGGTGGCTAACAGAAACTGTTTTTGAACACAATACTCGTTCTCTTCACATTACCTAAATTTTGTACATTAATGTAAAGAACGAGTAAAAACCAGTAATGAAACTTGTTTGTTTGCAGGATAAACTAACTTCCACCAAGGCCAAAATGAAAAACTTGAAACATGTAGAGCTAGATGAAGAACATCCTTTGATCAAGTATTTCATGAAGAGAAAATTAGAAGAAACAAACCGGCCTGACCTAGTGAAAAAATCGGCTCTACATGTCAAGAGAATTTTGGGCTATGTTTCACAGTTTCACAGCAATGATGAAATCTGGTCACTGCTGATAGATGCAGAAAAATGCTGCTCTTATTTCTACATTCTTGATAAAGAGGCTTCAGCAGGGCCTGGTACAATCCACACCTACATAGTGACATTGAATTGGTTTTACGATGATGTGATAAACAGCTTTCATCCGAAGCCAAATTGGCCGGACAAATTAGAAGAGGTAGGTCAATTTTATATTTCATTTTTTTCCACCCACGCACATCCATTTGTCATTGTCCTACTCACAAGGAGTTGAGGTCACAGTCGCGTGAACTAGAATTGAGTTACATATGTCCCAAAGTAATCGCAAAAATTACAATTTGTAGGGAACTTGGGTTACTACAAGTGTGCTATTAATCAATTGCGGCCACATTTCAATTAAATGAGCAAAACATTTTATCAAATGTCACAAGATTTTTGTGGTAACATTCGAAAAAGGTCAGCCGGTTCGGCCGAGCCATTCATGAGTAGTTCCGACAGACATTCAGATAGAAATTCGTTTTCAACCCCACTCGAGCAGCTGGCTGTGCTGTCTTTAAGCCAAAAATTGTACACTTTTCAATTTTAATATATGATTCACAATTTCAGAGAGAATATTTGCTTCTCAAACTGAAGGAGGCTAAAAGCCGAATTCAGTGCACAATGAAAAAATTTGGTGAGAAGAAAGATGAAGACACCAGTGCAAAGAAGGCTGAGTTTGGTGACAATTTGCCGGACATCAACAATTATTTTGACTATCTTAATGAAAACAAATCTCTTTTTGAAAAGAATTTGTCTTCTCTTGAGAAAGCAAGCTCTGATGACTTACAGGCTATGGTTGATCAACCAGGTTCGTGTGCCCTTCCAGTTTGTGTCATGTAAAAACAGTTATTTGTTTTTCTTTATCAATGATTTTAGAGTACTTATGTTTTTTATATTTATTTCCAGGAAGCAGTGCTATTACATCGAACTTTAATCAAGTGACAGAGTATCTGTGCTTTCACTTTCTATTGGGAAAATCCCGCCGCCCATCAGAAATGTATAACTGTACTCTGAAAGAATTTGACACTGCTAAGCCTTTCGGAGATGGGCAGCTTGATGTTACCAGGAAGTACTAGAGCTCCCCCCTCCTAGAGCTCCCCCCTATTTTCCGCCTTTTCTTGAATTAATTTTATTTAAATGGGATAAAATGAATTAAATATGATAAAAGAAATTAAATATGATTAAATGAATTAAATATGATAAAATGAATTAAATGTGATTAAATGAATTAAATCTGATAAATGTGATTGCACTGCTGGTGCCGAGTGCAAGTTGGATGGATTGGAGTCCACACTAGCCGCGTGAGACCAGCATCGTTCTACCACGCAGGAAGATGCTACGAGAGCTCCAGCTCCGGCGGCGGCGGCACTGACAGGGCTGAATTTAAGTGATCTTACCTATCCTAACCAAACCTAACGGGCTGGCGACGGATCTCACTCTCACTCGCGACAGATCTTTCTCTAGCTTGCGACAGATCTGACGAGTTACAGAAAGATCTGTCGCAAGTTAGAGAAAGATCCGTCGCGAGTGAGAGTGAGATCCGTCGCCAGCCCGTTAGGTTTGGTTAGGATAGGTAAGATCACTTAAATTCAGCCCTGTCAGTGCCGCCGCCGCCGCGCTGGAGCTCTCGTAGCATCTTCCTGCGTGGTAGAACGATGCTGGTCTCACGCGGCTAGTGTAGACTCCAATCCATCTAACTTGCACTCGGCACCAGCAGTGCAATCACATTTATCAGATTTAATTCATTTAATCACATTTAATTCATTTAATCATATTTAATTCATTTAATTCATTTAATTATATTTTATTTCTTTTATCATATTTAATTCATTTTATCACATTTAAATAAAATAATTCAAGAAAAGGCGGAAAATAGGGGGGGAGCTCTAGGAGGGGGGAGCTCTAGTACTGACCCGATGTTACCATAAAGAAGCATAAGACTGGAATAAAAAAGGCAGCCAAACTGCTTCTTGAACTGAAAGAAGTGGAACTTTGCCAGCGATTTAGGGCCGTTTTAAAAAGGATGAACGACCCATCTGTTTTTCTTTTTCCCCGTTTGTCTGCCAAGAACGGGTTTGTTCAAAACATGAGTCAGTATTATTATATTAACAAATACCTGAAGGAGAAGGGCCTTCCTCATTTCACAGCAGGCAAGCTGCGCATTATTACTGAAACAGCAGCTGACTTAACCGGTGACCAAGGTGTTATAAGTTTAGTTGGAACAGGGTTAAATCATGCAAAGCCTACGATCAAAAAATACTACGTTGTTCCTGTCCTCAAAAAGGCTCAAGAAGAAAGCAGAAGCATCGGCCTTGTGCAGACCTCAGAAAGGGTGCGCAACCTTGTATTAAAAGGCTCCTTTCCAACAGATATTTTCACCGGGGCTATGGACCTGTCAGAGTTTAAAGAATATGTTTCAAGTGAATGGAACATAAAAGAAGCGTTCCACGACAGCACATATGGCCATTACAGAGAACAATGGCTACTACTAGCGAAGCCGAAAATGATTGAGTTTCTGAACACCAAGATTGCTTCCAAAGAAACCACCCTTGAAGAAGCAATTACTCTTGTTAAGAATCATGAGGACTTCGCAGGCATTCAAAATTCCATCATTTCTGCAATTTCTCAGAAATAGTAAGTACCATTTATTTATAAAGGAATCTCTGTCCCCTATTTTGTTTAATTATCTATATTAAATTTTGAAAAATATCCCATTTTCAGGTTTAAAGCTCTCCAAGTTCACCATGTTTCTATGTTAAAGCTGATAAAAGTTTTGAAATACGTTTTTTTAGTGAATGCAAGATTGTGCAATAATTAATGCACTTTTGTTGAAAAAGACGTTCTTTCTTGCTAGCGTTTTTTTAAAGTGAATTTAAAATTAGTACTTTAAGTGAAAAGACACTCAGCAGTTTCCCTTACATGTTTTCTGAATTTTTCATCTTATTTTTGTAACTGTGCAATCATTGTTTTTTCCTCTTGCCTTCATCATTCTTATTAACAGAACAATTCTTCCTTAGAATAATTTAATGTGCTTAAGTTATCTTTAAAAGCCTGTCTTATTGTTTGTGATCGACATCCGACTTTAATTAGAGTGGCATTGAAGCCTTTTTTTGCTTTAACAAGTAAAAGAACTTTGGGCCGTAGGAGTTATGCAGTTTTCCCTGTTATGCCATTTTCATGTTTCTTTTCTAATTATACACGTGTCTAAAAACCCATGTATTAATGTGTGACTTCTCTAATGTTTTTCTTAAGTGTATTTTTAATCGTTCTTTTCAGTGACACTGCACACAGCAGATTCTCTTACATGGATTCTAAGTTTTTTTATCTTATTTTTGTAACTGTACAATCATTCCTTTTTTCTCTTGCCTTGATCATTCTCATTCACAAAACAATGCTTATTTAGGAAAATTTCATCTGCTGTAGGTATTTTAAAAAGCATGTCTTAATTTTTGTGATCGACATCCGACTTGATTTAGACTGGCATTGAAGCCTTTTCTGCTTTGACAAGTGAAAAGGCTTTGGGCCGTAAGAGTTAAGAGTCTGTATTATTTTTACTTTATATTTAAGCAGGTTTTGCATCGCTGATGCAGAATTTGCATCGCCGATGCAGACATAAACCATTAAGCTTTTTTGAGGTTGTTCAGTAAGAAATGCAGTTTGCCTTGTTGAACCATTCTTCATGTTTTTTATTATACACGTGTCTTAGAGCCCATATATTAATGTGTGACTTTTCTAATGTTTTTCTTAAGTGTATTTTAAATCTTTCCTTTTAGTGACACTGCACACAGCAGATTCTCTTACATGGATTCTGAGTTTTTTTATCTTATTTTTGTAACTGTACAATCATTGCTTTTTCCTCTTGCCCTAATCATTCTCATTTAGAAAACAATTCTTATTTAAAAAAAATTTATCTGCTCTAGTTATTTTAAAAAGTATGTCTTAATTTTTGTGATTGACATCCGACTTGATTTAGACTAGCATCGAAGCCTTTTCTGCTTTGACAAGTGAAAAGGCTTTGGGCCGTAAGAGTTAAGAGTCTGTATTATTTTTACTTTATATTTAAGCAGGTTTTGCATCGCTGATGCAGAATTTGCATCGCCGATGCAGACATAAACCATTAAGCTTTTTTGAGGTTGTTAAGTAAGAAATGCAGTTTGCCCTGTTAAACCATTCTTCATGTTTTTTATTATACACGTGTTTAAGAACCCATGTAAAAAATGTGTGATTTTCCTACCTTTTTTCTTACGTGCATTTTAATCTGTACTTTAAAAGACAAGGCACACAGCAGTTTCTCTTACATAGATTCTGAGTTTTTCATCTTATTTTTGAGACTACAATTATTGCTTTTTCCTCTTTCCTTCATCGTTCTTATTTACGGACCAGTTCTTATTTAGAAGAATTTCATGTGCTCTTGTAATCTTAAAAAGCATGTCTCATTTTTTTGTGATCGTTTTTCGACTTGAATAAGACTGGCACAAAAGCCTTTTTGCTTTGACAAGGGAAAGAGCTTTGTGCCGTAACAGTTAAGTCTGTATTATTTTTACTATATATTTAAACAGGTTTTGCTTTGCTGATGCAGACATTGCATTGTAGATGCAGACATAAACTTTCTAGCTTTTTTGAGGTTGTGCAGTAGGAAATGCAGTTTTCACTGTAAAGCCATTCTTCATGTTTCTTTTTTAATTATACACGTGTTTAAGAACCCATGTACAAAATGTGTTATATCTCCCATGTATGTCCTAAGTGCATTTTTAATCTGAACTTTGAGTGACAAGATACACAACAATTTCCCGAACAAGGGTTGTGAGGTGTTTGTCTAATTATTTTAGCTGTTCTATCATTGCTTTTTCTTTTGCCTTCATCATTCTAAATTGAAGACTTATTCTTATTGGGAAACTTCTAGAGAGTCCCCCTAGCAGATTTAGATTCAATTTGTTGTATTTCGATAAAGACAAGTGCACTTAGTGCAATAACGAAGGGTAAGATACCCGTGAATTGATCACCTTACTCTTATTGGCTGAGCCCCCTATTCCTTTCACTGAAACTAAAACTTAAACTAGCGAAGCCCTTTAGTCCGGCCCGAGTGAACCACGACGAAAGTGTCACCTCGCAATGTAGGCAACCTTTGAACGTATCGGTGGCAACAAAAGTGGTAGTGTTAGGCGTTGAAATGAACTCAGTGGGTATCTTTGATGAATTTTTATAATGATCAGAACCCAATTTTTCAAAATGAACGAACAAACATTCGATTCGAGCTGGTAAAACGTTTAGTTTCGTTCACTGTTCAAGTGAAGTTTTGAGGTTGGCAACGATAAAAGTCGGGTGCAGGTTAGAAGCGTCGTTGCATTGCAACCCCGGTGGGTTTTGTAAACAGACCACAACAACACGAACAACACACCAAGAACGGAGTGTTACTTACTCTATGCCAAGAACACACACGGAGGCGGTAGTCGGCACTAGCGTTTACACTGGATAAAGTCAAAACTTAAAAAATGAAGTTGCAAATTACAAGTTAACATTCATATTGACAAAATTATAAATTAATAATAAACTATGATCATTATTATAAATCTTTTGAAGTTTAAATCTGTAAGTGGTAGTATTTCTTCTTGTGGCAGCACTCAGTCATGAACAATAAGAATTCGCCTCCCAAGTTTTATAGTTCCACAGTTTTATAAATTGTGTGTCTATCAACAAAAGTATAATCATTTATAACTGCTAAATTGACATTGGGACGCACATGCTAGCCATTCAACCCCGTTGAAGAACCTTATTGTGCACATTTTGACTATATCTCTAAAAATCTTCTGACGCTTATTATTTTAACGTAAAAGGTTGGTCTTCACATTTTTACTTCTACGATTCATTTTGAAAAGATTGTGGCAACCACAACTCTTTGTGTCCATGATGTTACCTTCAACAAAGCTTTTCAAGCTGTGATGTCCCTAAAACTAGAATATATTGTAGATTTTTGTCAAATTTTAGTTAAATATCTCCCATGGGATCTCAACCTCTATTTCAATCTTCAGTTCAAGCTATTGCTGATTGCGCTTTATGTGGGGTGAAAGGCGGTCTTTGAGTCGTGGAGTTTTCGGTGTATGAGGGATGTTACGATGTGAAGCCAAAGAACTGTATTTCAAAATTTTCCTTGGGGACTTAAACTCCATCTACAACTTTGGCCTGCTTACATGGGGTAGTGAGAAAAATAAGTAATAACAAATGACTTCTTTAGTGAATACAAACAAAAAATTATAAAACCCCGTTCTAAACTGGGAAAACAAAGTGCAAATACTGTTCAAACATTCAAACTTAGAAAAATTAAAAGGTATTATCAAAGTACAGAAAAAAAATATTTTATCTTTATGAAATGTCAACTTGCAAGTGGGAACTTAGGCTCAGCTTTAAGTTTAGACTTTACCTAGTTTTAAAAAGAACATTTTTGGGGGTAGATTGAATTTTTGAGAAATAGGGAAAGTTACGTAAAAACCCTAATTGAAGTAAAGATACGTGGAGGAGGGCAAGGAAGGGGACGTAACGGCGTCGTCTCGATGTACTGGTTGTCCTCTGGATTGAAAGCTCAGTCGGCCTCCAGGCCCGTACCGGCTGAAGTATCCCTCGTTGCCAAACTGGGGGATTAGCCCCAGCCGGTTTGTGGAGTGCCGTCAGGGCGCAGGTGGTGAAAGACGCTTTAGGGCGAACGTCTGGTGCTTAAGCACGGGTGTGCTTAAGCGGTGGTGCCTTTGGTTGGCTGGATGGGCAGGGGGTGCTTAAGCGTGCTTAATCAGGCCCCTGGTTTCTGGCGGCGTGAAGTGCTTAGGTTGCGCTTAATCAGGCTCCAGGTAAGTTGGCAGCGTGATGTGCGCTTAAAGTTGCGCTTAATCAGCGTCGGTCAGGGCAGTTTCTTCGGCGCTTCCGGGTTGTCTGGGTCGTCCTCGGGCGGTCTCGGCTAGTTGTAACTTTGCGGCATTCTGCGGAGGCGAGTGGCTTGTCTGTGAATTAAGTCGGGGAAAAATTCCTCGATTTTGGTGAAAACTTTTGCATGGTGGGCGGCGATGACGTGATGGACGTATGGGGTGAAGGTTTCTTGATGAGCAGCGGCAGTGGGGTAGCTCCAGCCTTCGCCAATCGCCGCATTGATGGCTTTGTTTCG
>NW_023144633.1:9927492-9949895 GCF_012932325.1 Thrips palmi
ACCACAATTCGCCGGAGGCAGCTCTTGTGTGCTCTATGGCTTGAGTCTCGTTGTCGGACACCTCAATGGCGGAGACGACCAACTGACAATATTATCTGAACCAGACCATCCTCATATGGCTTAGGGAAGGGAGAAGGAATAAAGGTAAATGTAATAAAGAAACAATTACTATTCTCTGTAGTTCTTTTTGGTTTAATAGTAAATATTTGAGGCAGAAGTTACACTTCATTAGTTAACTCATATCCAAAGTTCTTGTTGGAGTTGAGGGAAGACCCATACCGAAATTGAAATTGATTCGCTCTTCCATGGAATTGTAGCAGCCCGTCAAAACAATGGCTCACAACTGATTTGTGACCCACAATTGATTTTTTACCTTAAGAGCTGGCTCAACTCACATAAGTTTTCAAGCGAAGGAGATTTTTGTAGCTTTCAATCGTTTCTTCCAAATTACTTTGTGGCAAACCTAAGTGTTCCCAAGCTTTATCTTCTGGCATATGAACGTGGATATGCCTACCATTTTACTAGTATTTATCTTACCGTCTAAGAGACAAATTACTATAAGAATTTAATGTACCAAATCATCTAACTTATTAGAGTAAAATCTTATGTTCCAAAGTTTGTTGTGTGTCACAGAATTCCTTTGTAGGGATGAGGACCTCTGAGATATTGTGATGCAGTTTAAGAACAACTAAGACCCTGGTGGAAAAATGGCCAAAATTGACAAATGCAGTATTTTAAATTAAAGTTCTTAGCTAAGAATGTGCATAGAAGGTTTCAGATGCAACAGGTTGAACACCTTTAAGCTAAGTGGGTAGTTTCTTTATCATTTAGAAAGAAATGACATTGCGATCAGTTGTCGTTAGCTTATGCACTCGACTGCAGTGCTTTACTCAGTCAACAAAAAATGTTGTCCTAGAAGACTTCATGCGTTCCTGGTTGACACATACATGAGTCATCTTACATGGAATATTTTCTTTGATGATTTGTTGGCAAATTTTCTTGAGGATTTCTCAATAAGAGCCCTACTGCTGCCTACAGATACAAAGAAGTTTGGAAATAAGGCAAAAAATTCACTTTTTAAACTTATCAAAATTTAAAAATATCTAACTTAGAACCAGAGTTGAAATTGAAAATTTCCTCACTAACATCTTTTGAGTACATCGTAAGGATAACCCCCCCAAAAATTCAAGACTTTCCGTCTCAATGAAAGACACTGGAAGATTTTTACCTAGCGCTCTGAAAACCACTAAAGTGGTACTATTCCAAGAAACCGTTCAACATGGACAATGGACATCACAATCAGGCAAAGTTCCATCTTCCTAAGACTTTTTTAAAGCCTACTTGCAAGTAAAAGAACACATCTCACCCACGTTATACAAAACAAATAAAATTTGACCATTCGGTACTTTTTGACATCCGTGAGCTATTAAACACAAAATCTCAGGGAAAAAATGAATTATAAATAAAATTTGTTTTTTCATTTTGCAAAGTTAAACAGCATCATGCAATTGAAGAAAATTTCTGATGACATAGTTAAGAGATTGGGTGGGATGCCATCAGATAAAATTTTGTGAACTTCCATAAGACATTGAAAACATTTATTAAGCAGAAAAGATGAGAGCAGGCACATGGTGGATTCTCCTCCCTCACTGCACAGACATTGTTGTGCATTCTCTGATAAACTTACACGATATTTTCCATCCAACACAAATGCTGATCCTTTTAAAGGCCCCTGTAATGTAATGGATGTGCTTGGAGTGAAACACTGCTGAAATTCCATCTCATGCAAAATTAAATCATTACTTGTTAATTTCCCGTATAGCTTAGAACAGAGCACTACAGATTGACTCTCATCATCTACCACTACAAGTGACTTGAGACTATAACTTTTCCCACAGCCAGTATGACGATCCCAGTGGGACTGCAATACAGGCACTTTTACAACACCTACTGTGACAGATTGAGATTGGTTATCTTTGCTATCGGCCTTTAATGCCATCCCAAAATATAATTTCAATGTTTTGAACATATGATAAGTCCAAAATGAAAACACAGCAAGAGCATCACTCTGTTCCATTTTGAAAAATATGCTTAGAAAAGGGTATGGAAAATTGTGCTTATACTTGCACAAAGTTAGTAACAACTGCTCCTGCGCAGCCATATTACAAGAGGGTAGAGTAAGCGGTTCCCCAGTCAAAATGACAAAAAGACTTTGAAAGCAATTTTTGGAAATGCCGCTAAGATAGTAGAATTCAGAATCATTCAACATGTTAGACCACTCTTTATGACTGAAATGCATTGAAGGGCTCAAGTTCAATTCTTCTTTTACTTCCACTTTCACCCAGGTGCTTTCCTCTGAGGCTGGTAGAATTTCAGTAGCAGATTGTAGAGGCTTGGAAGCATACGTGAGCTGTCTGTGGGACTCACTCCCCACTTCGTTTGGAGAACTATGGTTCCTTGATGACACCTGCAGAAAGCAACATGAAAGGTGTTCAGAAATTATTGCATCTTCATTTACAACACTTGTATCAAGGAAAGTTTCTTTGTATGTCCAAGGTAGCACAAATGAAATGAAGTTACATTCGAGTCCACAGGTTGTGCCGAGCAACACACAAAGAAATGTACTTTTCTGATATTGTAAGTGAAATATACATTCTGAAATTTGTATCATCCTCTCCTAAGCCAAAATTAAGGGAATCAAGGGAATAACAATAAATAAATTGAGGACGCTTGTTTTGAAGGACCCAATAAAGAGGATATCCCACATTCGTAAAAAAATTACAAAAAGTATCAATGAGAAGCTAACTCTTCAACAGGGCCATGAAACGAATGGCAAATCCATAAGACACCATGGCTTTACTTTTTACTTACTCTAACTGTATCAACATTGCTGTTGGTTTGTGAAAAGGCATCAACCTTCGTAGGTAAAAATAAAGATGGAACAGCATATCTTTTCAGACGCTTGCACCCTGCAGAAAGAGATACACAATACAATGAATTCAATGCCACCACTGGTACATCAATTGAAATAAGAATACATACACACCTGGCAATACTGTCTGGTAATCAATCGCTTTGAAATGCTTGCTGCATACCTTCATTGAATTAGTGGGTGGTACAAGACATCCTATTGCCCTTTGCCACAGCTTGCTTATGTCTTCATCCTTTGGGAATCCATGAAATCTCAGAAGGTTAGAAGTACTACTCCATTTGCCATTACATTGTGGGACTGAGCAATAGTGAACCATTTGAGAAATTGAACAGCCTTTGGTGCTCGATTGGCCAGCATTAAAACTTTGTTATAACGTCAACTTTCAAGTGCATTATGGATTCATCATATTATCCCATGAACTCTACGGATTCATCATATTAGCCGATGAACTGAACCTTCCACTTTCGTTTAATTTTGTCCTTTTCAAACATAGCATCGAACAGCTTTAAGAAGAGCAAACCATTTGAAAACACCAACCATTGTTTATGATTTATAAGGTTATGGGACAGCCATTCTTCCCTTGCTCGCAGCTTTCAGACTGATACTGAGCAGTAATTTGTGAAAATTGATTATGTAGAACCTATACCATAAGTATATGAATGCAAACAACCACTGCAATAGAAAATGTGATCAGGAATGGAAGAACCAGGAAGAACGGACTGCGAGAGAAATCATGGAGAAATGATCGGCTGCTTTTGACAGGACCAAGGCCAAGGCCACCGACTGCACACAAGGGTACTTCACACTATTGGCAGGTCATGTGCGAATAACTACGACTGTACACAGTACACAGTACAGTACGACAGGTATACGACGCGCGGGCACGGACAACACCTTTCGTCCAAGCTGCTTTCAAACATGGAAAAATAACTATTGAAGATATGTGTGTTCTGCCATATTGCGTTCATGAAAGGAAGAGAATATTTTATTTATCGTTTTCACCATTGCGCGTGAGAATAGCATTTCTTGGTGGCATCTGTGAAGGAACAGTCAGTACGGTGGTGCGACGACTTCAGCTTTCAACTACAACCGGTTAACAACATAAAGATTTTATGTGGTTTTAGTGGCGCAAGATCAGCAGTGTACAGTGCACATTTTGACCTCTAAAAGAATGCTGAGTCACCGTAACAGGACCATGAAGAAACTGTTCCAGTTGCGACTTGTAAACATCAAAGTTCCTGTGGTCCTTGTGATTTTTGTTTTCCAACCATGCTAAAGTGGTTGTCTCCACACAGCTACACACATAATTATTGCCGGTTGAAATTAGTGCTTGAGAAAGCAGTAACGGAGACTGTTGGGTTGCACCTGTGATTACTTATGAAATTGGGATGTTTATTTTATTTGAGGTGTGGTCTCATCAGTAAAAAATCATTCCCATCTGTTTCTACTAAAGTAATCATTGCAAAAAAGTGAAGAAAATAATATGTTTGTTGCAACGTTGGTTTGGACTTGATTTTTATCTTGTAACTGCGCCCAGCAGCAACATCGCTAACAAAATCAATTTAATAAGTTTCAGCCAATCAAAGTACCAGGTATCTTATGTAGTAGAGTACAACTACTAGTGATTGTTTACAAAAAATTTGTGTTGCTCTGTTCAACAAAGTAGGTTTTGGAGTTGAAGTTAATCCTAAAAATATTGTCTTTTAGTTTGTGCCATTCTATCTGCTACAGGAAGATCAGAGTAGAGTGAATTATGTTAAGGGCAGAATGAACCATGTTTTTAAATATTTTTTTAAAACTGAATTGGTAAGTTATGCGTCTTGGAGAGGTATGTATCTAATGTTCTAAGAATACTTTGGGACAAGCTGAGTAAAGTTGAACAAGGGAAAGGGCGCTTGACTTCATTCAATGTTGGTGGAATATCTATCAGAAATAGGTGAAATAAAATAATTTCCTTCTCTTTGATGATATTTACGTACGTAAACAGGCATAATTATGTTATATAACATACCTTATGAAGTGTGAATAACTCAACCAAATTGGTCCAAGGATGCACCCTATTTCAAAAACCCAACCAAGCAATTTATAAATTGAACATTAATAGTTCATGTGCCAATCCTCGACCACTCTGCCATTACGCTAACTAACTTGACTCTTGCAGAAACGCCAGGGGTAGAAAGACTCAAGCAGCACAGCGGCGCAGATGCCATCGACCCCACGGAGGGCGACGGACGGACATGCAGCACGGGGGTCTCCGTGGCGACAGCGGCCGTGCTGTCCAGGACGCAGTTCGACGGCGCGGTCCTGGTGGAGTCCCGGACGGCGGCGCAGCGTCGCGGAGTGCGACGGCCGGGCTTGCAGCACGGGGTCTCCGTGGCGACAGCGGCCGTGCTGTCCAGGACGCAGTTCGACGGCGGTCTGGTTAGTGCCAATCCGTCGACCAGCTCTGCGGATTGCGACGGCTAACGAAGGCTTGCAGCACAGGGGTCTCCGTGGCGACAGCGGCCGTGCTGTCCAGGACGCAGTTCGACGGCGCGGTCCTGGTGGAGTCCCGGACGGCGGCGCAGCGTCGCGGAGTGCGACGGCCGGGCTTGCAGCACAGGGGTCTCCGTGGCGACAGCGGCCGTGCTGTCCAGGACGCAGTTCGACGGCGCGGTCCTGGTGGAGTCCCGGACGGCGGCGCAGCGTCGCGGAGTGCGACGGCCGGGCTTGCAGCACGGGGGTCTCCGTGGCGACAGCGGCCGTGCTGTCCAGGACGCAGTGGTGGGGGGAGCGGCGCGGTTCGCCGTGGCCATCAGTCCCGGAGGCGGCGCGCTGTCAGCACGCAGTGCCGACGGCTCAGGGCTTTCAGCCGAGGGGTCTCACACGTGTCGCCGGAGTTCAGCAGGCGGTCTTGTCCAGAGACGGCCCAGTTCAGACGCTTGCGCGGTTCAGCTCGGTGGTTAGTCCCGGAGGGCGGCGCAGCTGTCGCACGCAGTTGTCGACGGCTCAGGCGTCTTCACGTCACGGGGTCCGTGGCGACAGCGGCGGTTCACAGGACCAATAGTTCACAGAGCGCTCCATTTTGAGTCCCGTTACGGCGCGCTAAAATGCGTTTCGGGTATGCGAGGTCAATTGTGGCTTTTGCAAAATACGAAGGGGAATCGGAGCGACATGACGGCGTGTTCCAAAAGTATTACGTTATTATCCGTGGCGCCCGGAAAGCGGCGCTTGAACAGCTTGCAGTCTCGGCGACTCATCACGTCGCGGAGGGCGGACGGCGCTGAGGTGCAGCACGCGGTCCGCGGTGGCTGCAGCGACGTGCGGTCTTCAGCGCGCAGGGACGGCGCGTTTTTTAGGGGCCGCACGCTGTATCGCGTCGGGAGTTCAGCAGGCGGTCTTCACGTCGCGAGGGCGGCGGCGCATGTTGCAGCACGCGTTCGTCGGCGGGCTTCAGCACGGCGGTCTTCACGTCGCGGAGTGCCGCGGTGTAGCACGCAGTTCGTCGCGGGCTCAGTCTTGTCTCACTGCGGAGGCATTCGGCGCTGTGCAGCACGCAGTTCGTCGGCGGGTTCAGCACGGCGGTCTTCACGTCGCAGAGGGCGGCGGCGCAGTTCAGCACGCTGTTCGCCGGCGGAGTTCAGCACGGCGGTCTTCACGTCGCGAGGGCGGCGGCGCAGTTCAGCACGCTGTTCGCCGGCGGAGTTCAGCACGGCGCTCATCACGTCGCGGACGGCGGCGGCGCTGTGCAGCACGCAGTTCGTCGGCGGGGCTCAGCACGGCGGTCTTCACGTCGCGGAGGGCGGCGGCGCTGTGCAGCACGCAGTTCGTCCGCGGGGCTCAGCACGGCGGTCTTCACGTCGCGGAGGGCGGCGGCGCTGTGCAGCACGCTGTTCGCCGGCGGAGTTCAGCACGGCGGTCTTCACGTCGCAGAGGGCGGCGGCGCAGTTCAGCACGCTGTTCGCCGGCGGAGTTCAGCACGGCGGTCTTCACGTCGCGGAGGGCGGCGGCGCTGTGCAGCACGCAGTTCGTCGGCGGGGCTCAGCTCGGCGGTCTTCACGTCGCGGAGGGCTTCGGCGCGGTGGCAGCACGCAGTTCGTCGGCGGAGTTCAGCACGGCGGTCTTCACGTCGCGGAGGGCGGCGGCGCTGTGCAGCACGCTGTTCGCCGCGGAGTTCAGCACGGCGGTCTTCACGTCGCAGAGGGCGGCGGCGCAGTTCAGCACGCTGTTCGCCGGCGGAGTTCAGCACGGCGGTCTTCACGTCGCGGAGGGCGGCGGCGCAGTTCAGCACGCTGTTCGCCGGCGGAGTTCAGCACGGCGGTCTTCACGTCGCGGAGGGCGGCGGCGCTGTGCAGCACGCAGTTCGTCGGCGGGGCTCAGCTCGGCGGTCTTCACGTCGCGGAGGGCTTCGGCGCGGTGGCAGCACGCAGTTCGTCGGCGGAGTTCAGCACGGTGCTCTTCTCGTCGCGGAGGGCTTCGGCGCGGTGGCAGCACGCAGTTCGTCGGCGGAGTTCAGCACGGTGCTCTTCTCGTCGCGGAGGGCTTCGGCGCGGTGGCAGCACGCAGTTCGTCGGCGGGGTTCAGCACGGGGGTCTCCGTGGCTAGGGCGGCCGTGCTGTCCAGGACGCAGTTCGACGGCGCGGTCCTGGTGGAGTCCTGGACGGCGGCGTAGCATCGCGGGGGCCGACGGCCGGGCTTGCCGCGGGGGACTCTTTGTGTCCCTTCATGGATCTGGAACCGGGTGGCGGAGACGTGACTTTAGGGTCTTCTTGAAGGCTGTAGGAGTGCTCTTGTGCTTTCGTCATTGTATGTGTCTTTCAGGTGCGTATTTCTGAAAACTTTTTACCTTTTTTTTTACATGCTTTACTATGAACTTGGTATGAGTCTTTGAAATGCGGGTGCATCCTTTTTTTTGTAGTCTTGAGCTCGTTATGGCACAATATTTTAATTTTGGTTGATTTTCTCAATTTATGTCCAGTCTAATGTGCATTTTCTTTTTCGTTTTTTTTTTATTTTAAATGGTTTTTGGTTTTAAAATGAGTCAAACTAGTGAACAGAATGAAAGGTTCATTGAGAAAGTGACTGGAATTACATTGCTGTTTACAAAACCAACGTAGATAATAAGTAGTGCACCAATGAAAGCACTGAGACCGATAGTTAGGGAATCCAACTCTTCGTAAGTCTCCCACTTGTGAAGTTTTGTGTTGATGTGTTTGATGCTGCCTCGAACTTCCATTACGAATACCTTGAAAGTTTCAAGCCTTGAACTCATGGCAAATAAATCCTAAATAACTTAGTAATAAAATATCACCTCCTTTTTACAATACCTGTATTATTTTTCATCTGATGAAACATTAGTCAAAACTCCTCTTTAAATCATTATGATCATGGTCAAGTTAAAAATTTCCACCTAATTTCATTGTTGGTTCAAATGGAGATTTTGGGAGTTGTATTGATGAAGCTATAGCAAGTGCACAGGAGCTGTTAAAAAGAGATGATGTGTATGCTTCATTAAAAATCTGAATGTAAGGAAAACAATTAAGGTAGGAGCTTCTTACTACTTGTAATGTCAGTTAAGTAGTTTAATGAACTGTTTCTTTCAGCCCTGATGTTCAAACGTCATGACAGAGAGCAATACTGAGAAGGCAAAGAATTTTCTTTCAACAATGAATCAGCTGTTTAGCTTTAAAGGTCCAGAATTATTCTGGTGTGTATTCACACCATCACACAAGTGTCTTTTTATCACCTGGATTTGAGGTTGTTCTTTGCGTAGTAATAGTTTGATAATGCCTATTTCTAATCTAAGACACTTAAAAATATGATATTTCTAATAAAAATAACTAATGTCAATGATCTCAAGAGGGAGCGCAATGGGTATGATGATGTGCTTGGTGACATTCATAAGTGAAAATTTAAACAGTTTCCAACGCAGTAAGATTCTTTTCATATCGACATTTCAGTTTGTTATCTTAGAATATGTTTCTATGATTTTGATTTGTGTTCTTCTTTCGACTGTCCCAATTATTCGTTCTCTCTTAAACTTTACTTTATGAAGGCGTTGAACATGTCCTTTTCTTGAACTCATTCTGGTGTTTGTCCATTTTTTGGTCGCAATTTTAAGTAATAAGATCCAATTTTTTAAAGTTTACTACGGTATGTCTAAAGTTTCTCCTGTGTTGGTAAAATGTCCCATTACATTTATAAGGGATTTCGTGTGATGGTGAAAAACTCTAAACCATTGCTTATCACTCAGAAATTTTATCATGATTTTATGCTCTGCAAAAGGTACTATTAAGTTGTTTCTGTTATTCAATTCGGATAGAATGCAGACGATGCAGACAAAGAAATGAATGTGTGAGAGATCGGGCAATTCCCTTATGTCCCCACATTATTCGCAGATGTAAACTGCCGATAAGCTCATTACCACTACAACAAAATTTTAAGCCTAACTCTCAACTTTTAGGTAAGATATACATCTTAATATCACTTGATGCCAGGAATGTATTTGTGGTTTCCTTATTTATGTTTCAAATTAATGGCGAAATCCAGAAATCTCTTAACTCCATTCGATATCCTTCTTGCATTCGTGTATTTCAGAATTCAAACTTGGCTAACCTGCCAGACCTCAACACTCAAACGCACATTCGGATTGTCCTCCAGCAGGGAAAGAGCACGTCGAAAGTGAGTAAGTTCAGTGGAGATTATTTCTCGTTTTTATCATTACAACCTAAGTTAGTCGGATACAGGTTTTAGTGCTACAGTACTGAAAGTCATTGAAAGAGCACAGAAATTGTAGTTCAGTGTGTGAGACTGAGAGCACCTTACCCAGGTTAAGCGTGTTGCTGTAGCGTGAGCGCTTCAACGCATTCGTTCAGCGGAAGAACCCATTTCTTCTGTAACTTTAATTTTAAACGAATGTATTGTCGATTGCAAAGTGACTGTCTATGAGGTTATAAGTGCATCGTCCGGCGGTCCGGTACCGCGAGAACCGGGTACTGTGCATTCGCTCAGACCTGAGCCCGCGGCGACCAAAGGAAAAGTTAAACAGCCGAATCCCACCGGGGGCCTCGTTGTCGGAGTGCTGTTCCGGTGCGTTATAAGGGTTTGACCCTTTGTTTCGCTCGTTGTTTGGAGGCTGTTTGCCACACTCATGATGGCACCAAGAAAAGGCCTGCATAGCAAAGGGTCGCCGCTGGCTCAGGTCTCAGGTCTCAGCGAATGTACAGTACGTCGGTGCCGGTGCTATCTCAAAGCGGCTGTTCTCCGGTTTCAGCGTGCGCGTAGAGACGGGACCAGGGAGCAGGAACCTGCAGACTGATTCCGAGAGTCGTTTTCGTCGCCCTGTCTCTCTCGCACTCATGGGGCATCCCGTACAGGTGCGAGAGAGAGAGAGAGAGAGAGAGCGATGATTGTGACTCTTGGAATCAGTCTGCTGTGTGACGCGGATTTTAGGGCTGCCAGTCATTCACAGTGTGCCGTCATGTTTCTTAGGACACGATGGACAGGCGACGTCACTCGAGGTCGCCTTCTCGCGGCCACGCCAAGGACAGCAGGCGCCACTCTCGTTCGCCTTCTCGCGGCCACGTCAAGGAGTCCAGGCGCCACTCCAAGTCGCCCTCTCGCGGCCACACCAAGGAGACCAGGCGCCACTCCCGTTCGCCTTCTCGCGGCCACGCCAAGGATAGCAGGCGCCACTCCCGTTCGCCTTCTCGCGGCCACGTCAAGGAGTCCAGGCGCCACTCCCGTTCGCCTTCTCGCGGCCACACCAAGGAGACCAGGCGCCACTCCAAGTCGCCTTCTCGCGGCCACACCAAGGAGACTAGAAGTCACTCCAGGTCCCCGATTTTAGGCCACAGCAAATCAGCCTCAAAACGGCCTCTTCCCACCTTCCTGTCTTGTGGCCACAGCCAAGAGAAGCAGTCATTCAAGTTGGAAGATAATGGAGATGCAGATGACCCAACCGCAGATAGGTATGGTATTGTTCATCAGATGCGTCATTGCTGGTTTTGATGGGATGAAGCTTCAAGTAATGTTAAACCTTTTGGGGTAAAATTTTGACTTTTTTGATCTGTGTCTAGGATAAGAATGTTGTAGTTCCATTTCAAAATCAAAGTACTCCTTTACAAGTAGTTTCAGTACAGGTAGTGCTTGCAAGTTTGCAACAGTGTAAAATGGACAGTTGTAAAGGTTTGAAAATGTGTAGTGTCACTGGTATCAATTTTCAGAGACTATTAAGATAAAAATTTGTCAAAAAGGATTTTCAGTTTGTCTTGAACAAAGGATAAGGATAAATTTTTCAGATAAAGCACAAAATTTACGTTATGATGAGTGAGAAATTTTTCACATTAGTCAAAATACAAACTCAAATTTTTTCCCCATATTTATAAGCATGAAAATTGTGACTTGAGAGGCCTAACTTTTCTCCACCTTCAAACAAGTCCATTTTTGTAAAATTCAACTTTTCACAGACTTTTTCGCTCTTTCTCCTGGAAAATCCACATTGTCGAGGGATTTTGCAACTGAAAACTTCATTGGTTATCTTTCAGACCCTCATTATAAGGCTTGCTTAATTTTACCCTTCGTAGATTTTTTACTTGTTTTAAGAAGAAAATTGTTACCAAGTGCAGGATTGTAAAACTTTATCTTTTTTCCTCAGTGGTCCCTTGTCTCGTATTCTGGAAGAGGAAAACTCTTTGATTCCACCTGTGTCATCCGATTTCAAGTCGCCTTTGGATTCGGTAAGCAAAGTGTGAAACCGTTGTACCTGGTAAACATTTCCTCAGGGGCTGGCATACAATGCTTTTTATGCTTCTCTATGCACTTACACTCTTTTGTTGCAAGGACCCAGACTTGCTGTTGGTTTTTTTGTTGGAAGCAACATGACTTGTTTCCCATTACTTTTTATTAATCAAGAGTATTGGGGGCAAGATCATACCTAACTGAAAGAAGTGAAACTAATTTATCTGGTTTCATTTTAACTCACCAATTTTTTTTCTGTTGCGTGCAGGATTTTTCGGATGACTTTGAACCCACCATCAAAAGTACCAAGAAAGAAGAATCTAATTATGATGATTTCAAGGTATGTACTTACATACTACGCGTCACATTTCCTCCTGCCCCTACTGTTTTAATTGTATTTGTTTGGTTCCAGAGTAATCTGTTGAGGAAAAAAATGAAGCTTGAAAAAGGCCCTGAGACTTTGCCCAAAGGTCAAAAGGCCAAGCAGGAAGATGATGATGACATCGTGTACATTAATACGGAAATATCTCCAAGCCCTCTGCCTAAGAGGCCGGTCACCAGATCGACTGCTGCTTCAAGCAAACTAACATTGAAGGGAAAGAAGTCCACTTTCAAGAGAAAGGATGAGCTGGAGCAAGAACTGAAGGCGAAGGAAGAGGAAATTGCAAATCTAAAGAGAGGTTTGTTCCAGTGCGTGTTGTTTAAGGTTCTCAAAAGAAAAGTTTTATTCGCATTGGTCTAATCAATTTTTGTTTATTGTTTTATGGTTGGAAACACTCAAACATCAGCTCTAAGTGAATCACCCTCTAAAACTACCAGGCAGTTCACAGCTGACAATCCGTATTCTATTGGTAAACCTGATGTCTTTGGAGCTCCAGCAATTGATGGCCCTAGTTCATCAAGTCCAGGGCCATTTCGATTTGTAAGTTTTCACTCACATCTACTTAACTTTTTCCTTCCACACTTCCGTCCACACTTCCATAAGGATGCTACGTTTTAAACTATCAAATGTTATATATTAAATAACTTTCCTCTTTTTTCATTTTAACCGTCTATTTATTGTATTTGATAAATAGTGTGTCTTTCCATAAAATATTGTTGACATTGCAGCCTCACAATTCAAGTCCGGGTAAACCTTTTGACAAAGATCTAGCAATGAGCAAATTGTTAGATGAAATCCCTGACCTGGATGTGGACATGGCAAGCAGCATCCTGGCAGAGGTGTTAGAAATTAAGGAACCTGTGACATGGGATTCAATTGCAGGCTTAGATGATGTGAAACGCACATTGCAGGTAATGTACAGTCGATTTGGCATGAGTCCTTTACACTTGTGGACATTTGTCTTCATGCAATTTTGTCTTGCAGGACATAGTGGTGAATCCACTTATTCGCCCAGACATCTTTACCGGGCTGAAAAAGCCCGAAAAGGGTGTTCTACTATTTGGCCCTCCAGGCACAGGAAAAACGTTGATTGGTGAGAATGGCATGCTTCAATTCCTTCGTTTCCTTATTTGTTAAACAAGATTAATTATATTTGTTTTTTGATTTAAAATTGTTTAGGAAAATGCCTTGCGTCTTTGGGAGGCGCAACCTTCTTTGCTATCAGTGCAGCCTCTGTGACTTCAAAATGGGTAGGAACTGGTGAGAAGCGCGTGAGGCTTCTATTTAAGATTGCAAGGTAAGAATTAATTTGAGTAATTTTAAGAGTGAATGTCTCCTTTGTTTTGACTACACAATTTTTTATAATGTCTGGGTTTGCAGAGTGCTTCGCCCGTCCATAATCTACATAGATGAAGTTGATTCTATATTATCATCAAGGGAATCAAGCAAGGAGAATGAATGCTTGTCTAGATTGAAAACTGAGATTTTAGCATCACAGGTAAGACCTTTATGATGTTTCAAAAATATGACCCATTACAATATACAACCTGAGTTCATTCCTGGCAAAGTGAAGAATCCCATGGCTTCGCTTTCCCAAATTGACTTAGTTTCTTTGTTTTGAGGAATGAATTTACTTTCCAGGACGGCTTATCATGCTCTGACAATGATGGTGTGCTTTTGATTGGAGCAACAAATCTGCCACAGAAATTGGACTCAGCAGCGAGAAGAAGATTCACATCGAGACTCATGATCCCACTTCCAGATGCAGAGGTAATCTCAAAATAAATGCATGAGTACTTAGCACATTTCTTAATCCCAATTATGACAATTTCCTCTGTATGCTTAGGCGAGAAGAGCACTCATGGCACATGACATTAAAAATGACAATCACAGCATTGATGAGGATGGTATGTCCATGATTGTGAAGAAGACTGAGGGGTATAGCGGGGCAGACCTCCACACTGTTCTGAAGGATGCTGCGAAAGCCCCAATCAGGGAGCTTACCTCTTTGCAGCTCAGGACCATTCCTCTCAACAAGGTTGGTGTCCACTATTTTACTGAACAAAACATCTTACTGCATCAAAACCTTGTCACACACAGAAGTATGTAATACAATCAATTTTCTTTCAGATTAGACCGTTTACCGTTGATGACGTGTTGGAAGTATTAAAGAAAAGAAAGCCCTCTGTGGCGGCCAAGGATATGACGGAGGTCTATGCTTTTCAAAAAATGTACGGTACCGCCTTGAAGAAGGCAACATGACGTGACCCCTTCTAACTGTTTTTTTTTTCTTTTTTGCATTCTCTTATGGAGAAATTATTTTTCAATTGTGGCTTTTACCTGTTAATTAGTGGCAGCAACTCTGTCTTTTGTCCTCTTTTAGTACAACCTGTACTTATTTTTCTCACTCATAACTTTTTTAGTTCTCTTTAGCTCTCATTGAGCAATAACTTTTTGATTGTGTCTTTTCAAAGCGCTTTTGTTCTTTGTAATGTGTTCTATTTAGTAGGTATCATAATAGTGTAATCAATACATTTTGTACAATTTTTATTACTCCTATTTTTTTTTGTTGCAATTGTCACCTCTGAGATACTGACCCAATCTTTTTACACAGCAATGATTTTAAATAATACAAAATATGAAGGGGCTTATATTCTCAGTACAAGCTTCTCTTTGTGGATTTTCACCAAAGTGGGATCAGCCAACAGGGTGGGGTGCCAACACCAGTCCCAGCACCTCATTGTAGAGAGACTGCAGCCGCCTTGATGCCTTCCGAAGGAACGAATGGATGCTTATTTCTTCTTCCTCCAACTCTGCTGTTAGTCCTTTTATAATCTCATCATTGCAAATAGAGGACATTTTTCTGTTCCGGGTGGATTGCCTTCCACTTTTCAGTACCACCAAATCTTGAACATATCGATCTTCAAGACGAACCAAAGCAGCTGCAATATCATGGTAACAAAATGTCTTTACAAGAGAACTGATAATTAAAACAATAGAAAAGGAATTATTCCACTGACTCACACAGTACTTTGTAGACATTTGGGTGGGCCAGCTGACCCATAGCAACATTCAATGCGTGGTGATAGGATTCACAAGCATTTGAAGTTCGGTGCTCGCACTTGTATACAGATAGGATTGGGAGGCGTGATGGTCGTAACCAAGTTCTTTCAATGTAATCAAAAAATGGACCTAACTGGTTCCACCGCCCAGATCTTTGGGTGTATTCCGCCATCTCCAGGACACCGTCTATGATAAAATCAGCATGTAGGAGAGGGATAGCACACAAACATCTCATAATGCTATCGCAAACCCCATCATCCTGGATGAGAACCGCAAGACCCATCTCTTTTGCGTGCAGAAGATTTGCCTAAAAATAACAGTGAATCTAATTCACACAATAAGAAGAATATGCAGCATGTTTTATTTTGTTCTGCAGACTATTAATTTACCTTTGTAAAGTGGAAATGACATCCACGTCTCTGCGCGATAGGGAATTCTATGGATAATGCTTTCTGTTGGCTGTTTTCAAAATCACACATTATTTCCTTCGGCTCGTAGCCCGGAAGCAGCAGTTTAATGGCCGTTATGGCAGCTCTATAACACTCTGTCAGTTGTGATTGCATGAAGATGCTTCCAATTGGTATGACCTGTAATTGAAAGTAAAGGATATATTACAAAGACAGTGCTTTACAACCAAAGAAATATATAATTGGCAAGTGCCTTACATGATGTCGCCGTATTGTCACCAGGTTCCATATTTGGCTACAGCCCAGATTGTTTGGAACAATGTGAAATGTTCCATCACACAATAACAATTTCCTTGTTCTTAAATACAATAACATTCTTTTCGAAATGAATATTAGGCATCGAGTTCGATTTGCAGATAAACCATAAGCCCCAGCATATATACAGTCTTCGCCATCCAAAGTTTTTGTAAGAAAACTGTACCGAGGATCTCTTAAGAGCAAATCTAACTCAGTCAGAGTGTGTGGGAGAGGTGGAAGCTTGGAGTTACGAGCTCTTTGCATGGATGGCAGCAGTTTTGGGAAGGGAATGTTTGCAGCAGCTGCCCTTGGAGTTCTGGAAGGAGAATCCATAAAAAAAGAAAGGTTTAGGTTAAAGGTTGGACGCTCAACGAACGGCTCTGTCAAGCATGAGCCTCGTGAGATATTAATATAGCATGGATACAGCAATCATGACATGACAGGTGCACCCCTACACACCCACCCCTTGGACTCACCTCAACTTTAACCTCTCCTCGTCGTATATAGTGTGCAAACATTTATCATCGCCGCTCCGACACCTGTCCATGATAGCTGCTCGTAGCCTTCTTTCATGCAGAAGATTCCAATTGGGGGCGTGATTGTGCCTCTGGGTTTGCCGAAAGTGTTGCCCTCGAGCATCAACACTCGCTCGCCCCCTGCACCTTTTCCTGTAGTTAATGCACTCGAGGCTGAGTCTGCCTCCTTTCATAGTCCTATTGTAATGGTAGCTGTGGCCATCACGACCATGGACAATGTATGTCCCTTTTCGAATCCCATCGACAAGAGACACGTCTGGGTCGTTTGGATTCATTCTACTTGTCTAGCCGTGTCAGCTTTGTCACAAAACAACAACAAAAGAAAGAAAAAAAAACCGTAACGCAAATAAGACCGCAAACGAAAAAAAGCCCAAAAAAACGGCAATTTCCCGATTGGCACCCATTTTGCGGGGATAAAAAAATCGCCTGCTGCGAAGGGAGGATCTGGGAGGATCCTGAGAGGACGGAACTAGAACGTCCTCTCTGGGAGGACCGCCGTGCGTGTGGACTGTGTGGAGGCGAGGCTCCCGCTGACGTATTCGTCCAATCCAACACGGCGGAATGTCGGCACGCCGCCCTCCCCGGTCCGTAAGGTGCCCGAGGACGTCCTAAGGACGGCCGAAGTGGTAGCATGAGGACAGGCGTGCCTACGGAAGAGCCGCGGTGCCGGCCTTCCCCGCCGGAGCTGCCCGGCACGGTCTAGGGGGCCTAGACGGCGGATACGCGCGCGTGGACGGACCCTTCGTGCTGGTTGTCTCCGCCAGTGAGGTGCCCGACAACGCGGCTCAAGCCATGGGGCACATAAAGTTCGTTGGCGTCGGTGCCCTCAGACACTTGCTCATGCATTTAGCCGACGCCGCGTGACGCCGTCCTTCGGGGCTGCAGGGGTGCCACCGTAATTTTGGCATCATCGCCTGGGTGGGTGAATGCAACGGGCTGTTTCCATCCTCTTAGCCCCGTCTCGGTCGCACTCATGGGGCATTCCCTCGAGCACGCCATAAGGGTGCGAAAGTGACAGAGCGACCAAACGCTTTGCTGAATCGCTTAATGCTAACCATTGCTAAACCTAGGTGGCCTGGACGGGCGTGTGTCTGGAGAGAGGCGCCGTCACGGCGCCGCCGTGCAATGAGGCATCACCACCGGTGACGTTCGCGACGGGGCCCTTCTTGGACTCGGCTCTAGTGTCACTTGGCAGGGACCGTGTCCGGAGTGCCTCCGCACAGGCCGTCCTCGCCACAGAGGTTTCGAAGGACGCCGTCCTCGAGTGCAGCCGTAATGGCCTTGACGGGCGTGTGTCTTGCTACAGCCACCATGCTTGCCATGCTGGCCGCGAGGAGCGCGCTAAAACCGTCCAGGCCGTGGTGGCCTGGACGGGCATATCTAGAAGGAGTAACCACACCAGCCATCCGCACGCGCGAGGTGCGCGATGACGCCGTTCCTAGACACGTCCGTCGTGGTCCGGAAGAGCGTGTGTCTAAAGAGAGCCACCCGCGAAGTTAGCGATGGGGGTCCTTAGACACGGCCGTGTTGACCGGGACGGGCGAGAGAGCCACTGCGCTGGCTACCTCACCACCAAGGTTCGTGATGACGCCCTTCTCGGACGCGGCCATGGCGGCCAGGACATGCGGGTGCATGCCGAGCAATTCAGATGAGTCGTTTCGTCGCTCTGTCTCTGTCGCACTCATGGGCTTTCCATAAGGGTGCGAGTGAGACGGAGCGACAACCGCTTTCGGGAATCGCTCAATGCTACCTGCAGCAGGGCCTAGGTGGCCTGGACGGGCGTGTGCCCAGGAAGAACCACCGAACTGGTCATCGCCACCGCTGAGGTTCGCCATGACGCTCGCCGTAGAGGCGGCCTTGGCGGCTAGGGCGTGCGGCTGTCGGGAGGACCGGCGCGTCGGCCTTCTCCGCAAGCAAGGTGCGCGACCACGTCTTCCTTTAGCACGGCGTGGACCGCGTTGACTGGCGTGCATCTGGGGTGCCACCGCGCCGGCCTCCCCGCCGCCCGCTAAGGTTCCCGATGCCGTCCTACTTGAAGATGGCCTCGGTGGCCTCGACGTGCGTTTGACTACGGAGAGCCACCGCGCTGGTCATCCACAAAGCTGAGGTTCGCGATCACGCCTTTTTGGACACGGTCGTGGTGTCACTTGGCCGGGCACGTGTTCGGAGTGCCGCCACGTAAGCCGTCGCGGGCGGAGATGTTTCTAACGTCCCGTCCTCTTGCACGATCGACCGGCGCGGGGTTCGCGACGAGGCCCTCGTTGGACACGGCCTGGATGGTGTGGATTATCGAATCCCCGCCGGCGCGGGGTTCGCGACGAGGCGGCCTTGGAGGCGGCCTTGATGGTGTGGACGGGGCGTGTCCATGGGGCCGCCGTGCGGGCCATCCCTGGCACCCCCGCCGGTGAGGGGTCCGCGTCGACGCCCTCCTTGGAGGCGGCCTTGATGGTGTGGACGGGCGTGTCCATGGGGCCACCGTGCGGGCCGTCCCTGGCACCCCCGCCGGCGCGGGGTCCGCGTCGACGCCCTCCTTGGAGGCGGCCTTGATGGTGTGGACGGGCGTGTCCATGGGGCCACCGTGCGGGCCGTCCCTGGCACCCCCGCCGGCGCGGGGTCCGCGTCGACGCCCTCCTTGGACACAGCCTTGATGGGGTGGACGGGCGTGTCCATGGAGCCGCCGAGCCTCCGGTGAAGCGCCCGGCCGACGCCGTCCTTCTGGGCTGTGGGGCGTTAGGGCGACCGCCGGTGGTTAGGCAACCGAAAAGGGCGTGGGTGCGGTGGGCTGCCTACCCTCCCGGCGCTTTGCACAACACGCTGACATCACCGCATATTTGCATACAAAGGCAATCAATAGCTGATTGTGTTGTTCGGATTGCCCACCTGACATCGCCCACTCGACGCGCCGTGTTCAAATTAGGCTAAGAACCACCTTTCGGTACGTTTGGAATTGAAACGGCCTACTTTTCTTGAACCAGGCGACTTACGCAATCTCTATTTCTCATACGCGGCGCGTCCAAGCATGGATGAGAAATCTCTCATCCACTATGGTTTGTTATGGGGAGGGGGTTCCGGTGGGTGGTCCCCGAGAAGGGACAATTTTTACGCTCATTTTAGGGGTCGGTGAAATTTTGCTTCGTTGAAATGCGGGGTCGGTCAAATACGGGGTCGGTGTAATAAAAACGGCATAATTCCGTGTTCCATGGGGTCGGTCAAAAAAAAGATATTTTCAAGGGGTCGGTGAAAAAAAATCAGGGGTAGGTCAAAACAGGGGTCGGTGTAGCGAGGCACTCCGGATTTTTCGCCGTTTTTTATGTGTTTTTCGGCTATAAACACTGAACCAGTTGAGCTAGGATATTGAAATTTCGCGTGTGCCGAGCAAAGGACATAACGAAAAAGTATGCTCAAGGTAGGTTTACGCCAGACCGCGTCTTGTCGTAACAGGCTTCGCGATGTCTCGCTGCCTGTTCCTCCAATCCGCGCCTGGCGTACCTACCTTGGCCTGCGGCGCTAGCCTGCCTTCGGCAGGCAATGGCTTGTCCGCCCCCCAGGCCCCCCTTCATTCTAGATGGACTTGTTTCATCTTCAGATAACACGATCTTGACCCTCGTAACTGTTTAACTTGTCGGGGCTGGGCCATCCAGACCCCCCCTCCTTCGAGACAGAGGTGATCTGCCTGCAGAAAACTCGATTTTTCGCCTTTTTTTAGGTGTTTTTCGGCTATAGAAACTGAACCAGTTGAGCTAGGACAGTGAAATTTCACGTGTGCCGAGCCAAGGTCATACCCAAAAAGTGTGCAAAATCTCACCGAGATCGGCCGAGCCGTTTAGGAGGAGTAGTGCACACACACAGACAGACAGACAAAACTTTTCAACCCCACTGAAGTAACAGGCTTCGCTATCGCTCAGCCAATTGATCCAGGAAGCGGAAGAAGGGAATAACTTGACTTATCCCCAAATTGAGTTTTTATTTTATTATTGTGCCTTAGAATGGTTTACATCATTCCACCAAATTGTTTGACTGAATTCCAAGGAGTTTAGGAGAAAATCCACATGGAAAAAAGGTATAACTCAACTGAACCCCTTTTACGGTCTAAATTTCATTGGAAAATGGAGATAACTCAACCGAAGTCCACCTGAGTCCGTTTGACAAATTGGCAAAAGGATACAACTCAACTTGTATTTTTATGAATCTAGTGTAAAAAGAATCAACTCAACTTAACCCCACCTTAATTTTAAATTTCAATTTGGAAAAAAGAGCTAAGTCCAAAAAATACACCAGGTTAACATACACTTTATGCAGACTTTTGTTCCACTTCACTTGTCTCCAAATTCCTCTTTGTTTAGGAAATATAAGGTGAGCTGACTCTGTTTTCCATTTCAACGGAAAGTGATAAGCCGCAGAAATCCTCTACTGAGTAACCTAACACTTTTGATTTTTTTTCCAAAATTTTTCCATCCTTTTTGAAATTATTAACATCTGCAACATTCATTTGTTTTGTTTTAGTTTTCCCTGCTATCAGTTTTTGGTTTCTCCTGAAAAATGGCTAAAATTGAGTTATCCCCTTCTTCCGCTTCCTGGATCAATTATGAATGTCAATGAGTAAGGCTTGCTTTTCCAGTTCAATTTGGTGGATCTGAGAGGATAAAAGAGTGTTTTGATTTTGACAATTCATCATTTCTTTTTCTAATACACTCCACACAGAACCAATCATCCATATCCTCCGCTACAAGAACAAACAATGTGAACAGCAATTGTTGTACAAGGTACATGTACGCCAGACCGTGTCTGGTCGTAACAGGCTTCGCGATGCTGCGCCAGTTTTGACCAATCCGCGCCTGGCGTTTAAACTTACCTTGCCTGCGGCGCTAGCCTACCTTCGGCAGGCCGCTTTCCTACACAGGCCGTGGAAATGAGAGTGATCCCTACAAAAATTAGAATTTGGTGATCAAAATCTACGGGGGTCGGGGGTTAGAATGGTTTCTACGTACTTTCGTTATGTGCCCAACATAGGAAACGATGTGAAACTTGTCAAAAAGCTGCAAGTACCAAAAAAGTTGTATTTTTCTGCCGTTTTTAAGTGTTTTTGGCTCATATGACCGAATGGATTTGCTTGAATATTATACCATTGTGCTTGGTCTTGTGTTCTTTAATAATGCGTTTATCTTTAACCAGGTATACTCATAATAATTCGTGAGGTTTCAAGCGTGTGACTGACTCACCTTGAATGTGGAGAAGTAAGTCGAGCAGCAGTCGGAGTTGTAGCGATGAGTCCGCAGGTTCTGATCCCCACAGACTGACATAAACAGCGTCTAAACGTCCCAAGACTGCTTGCCTGCAAACCAGTCATTGCAACGAGGGGCTAAACACTCCGGTGAACCTTGTACAGGCTGTAACGTACGGCGCACAAGGCAGGCGTGAAAGGAGGTCAGGCCTTTTTCTGAGCCCCAGGCTTGTACATCGACCAAGAAGGTGTCGATTCGTTTTCCACTTAAATTTACAAGGAACATTTTATTTTGGAATTTGGGAGTGCCCGCATACACAAGTGTTCTGAGCTTGTAAAATTTGTCAAAAAGCAGAACTTCAGACCTAGATAACGAAAGGTGTATTGCTCCAAGTTGATCTAATTTGTGTTCATTCACTTTGTCAACATACATACAAGGTAGGTTTACGCCCGAGGGGTTACCCACTCGGTACTTGGGCGTACACACGATTCCGGATTCCCGCGATTCCTGAACAAATCTTGCATAAAAGGAGAGGTTTTTGAAGATGTTTCTTACCTTTTGAGTGTTTTGTGTCTATTATATATCCCTCTCCATTGAAACTTTTAAGATTTTCGATAAAATTTTGAGCAAATTACGAACGATTCCCGGAATGAGTGTACACACGATTCCCGGAGTGGGTAACCCCTCGTTAGACCAGCTCTTATTTTGCGAAAGTGAGAATTCCGCTGGGTTCCCCGACTCAAAATGACCGAAATGGTGAGAAACTCTTAATTTGAAAGCCCAGGTCGTCAGACTTTCCAAAGCCGTGCCCCAAAACCCCCTTTTAAAGGGAAAAAGCCAATTTTT
>NW_023144633.1:9950395-9979190 GCF_012932325.1 Thrips palmi
AAAGCTTGAGTCGGGGAAAAAATTTGGAAGTTATTTTTGAGTTCACCTCATCAAACACTGCAGGAAAAATATAAAACTCGACCTAAAAATTTTTGGTCCGAATGCCCTAATTTGAGATAAAAATACATCTGAAGTAGAGATGGAAGGGGTTTTTCATAATCAGCACTCCAAAAACCCAAAGAATCAATATGAGATTCGATTAAAAATATTGATATCAAATTGATCAATAATGGGTAAAGAATGGGTCTGGGTTTGTCTTCATGGATTACCCTTTGTCGTCACCAGTACCCTAATGCCACACCAATGCGATTCCTTCAGTCGAGTAACATTCCATTGCCAGCATTCAATCGCTTAATTAGCTACTCGTCTGCTTGACTCACTATTCATACATTTTTTTTCTTCAAACTAATGAATTCACAAATTTATTAGTTATATTTGAAAACCCTTTTTGTCATTCTTTCATTTAAAACCAGTGAATTGAACAATATAGACTGGAATATGTAATCATAGTTTTTATTAAGTGACTCAGTTTAGGGCAGGCTGATCTGAAGCATTCGACGGAGAACAATTTTTGTCGAATTCAGTGAATCGTCTCATGAAGTCAAATGCAGAGGCCACTTGTTGCTCAATACGCCACCTTAATTTACCTTATTCATGCCTCGTGATATTTTATCTTTAGAGTAAAAGAATACAGTAAGTATTAACATTGGGCTTACATTAGAAAGCCAGCTTTCAAATCATTACCAATATTTGGGTTTCCAGTTGTCGGACACAAGCTTTGGTGAAGTGAAAGGAATCGCCCCATTAAAAGCAATTACCAATCACCCACCGCTAAAAACCTGAATCGTCTCATTGAACCCAATATCAGTTCAAAATCTGTTAGCACTAAATATATGGATTATTTATTGCACAAAATACATCTATTTATGGATTCTTTTGATCAATAGATGTAAGTACTAGAATATTTATGTTAGCTTGCAGCATTGCAATAGAGTGTCTTTTCCCCGAGAAAAACCCAAAGAAAATTTAACATGTTCAACAAATTATTCATGCATTTACCTGATTTTATTGGCTGATTTACTATGAATTTGAAAAATTAGGATAGTATCAGAGAGAATAAAAACAGTAGATGCACACAAAGGCAAAGAAAACATTCTATTTACAATCCACAAATACACTCAGTGCACTGACCTGTTCCCCTGTGACGGGAGAGGGGGAAGAGGGGAACGAAACACGTAAACCATTCTCACATTTAGTTTCCGTATTTTTCTCTGTTGACACCCCGGAAGGGTTTCAATCATTCTAGAATGTTAAAAAACTATCTCAGTACCTATTTGAGAACCCCTTTGCTCTTTAGTTTGTTTATTTGCATAAGTGCCGTCCCGTCTTGCAGACGGCTTGCAAGCGCGGCAGCCAGTATGAGAAATTGGTCCGCCACACGCTGCTACCAACCTAAACACGCTAATTACCTAGTTCAAAATGATGTTTTTAATATTTCAAACGATGATAATTTGTTAATCTGAGAAAAAACTCCCCCTGTAGGATGTTTAGGAGACATCAGGTGTGAAATTTGGATACTATTCGTTCAGTAGTTGCTGAGAAACGTGAGTGATTACATACAGAGAGACAGAGAGAGAGACAGACAGACAGACAGACGCACGACCAGTCACTTTTCGGAGCGCCCAAACACGGCAAGGGCTTCGCTATCGCTCAGCCAATGAAGTCCGTACCGAAGATGGGAAAACTATAATCAACGCCCATTTGCGATCGTTATTGTCTGTGTATGATCTAACAACCCAGAGAGACTGATCGGCCAAATCTGCATTTCACTCCTTGCACTGGGGTAAACTTGTCAATGTTTGACATATTTTGTAAAAAACCCTATTATGAGTTTCCCGTTTCTCAGATACAAATTTGTGAGTTATGCGCCTTTTCAAACTTTCCGCGCGTCCCCTGAGGCCTCTGAAAAAAAACCCCTCCCGGGGGGTTTTGACGCTAGGAACCTCCGTCACTAAATTTGGCAGCACCAACGCTTACAGGGCAGACTGTCCCAAGTTACCCCCGTTGACGGTATGTCAGGGACCGGGTGAGGCAACTTCTAAGAGGCTAGGACTGCTCAAAACAAAAGGGAAAAAGGGACTGCCCCAATTTACCCCGTAAATTTGGGTTTTTTGAAAAATTGAAGTCGGGAAACCGAAGATGGGAGAACTGAAAAAACGCCATTTAGCAAATGTTATTGTCTATGTATTATCTCAAACCCAGAGAGGATATTTGGGCCAAATCTGCATTTCACTCCTTGCACTAGGGTCAACTTGTCAATGTTTGAAGTATTTTGTAAAAACCCCTTTTAATGTATTTACCCTTTTTTTTCCAAATACAAATTTGGTGAAGTCATGCGGTTTTTCCCACCTACCCGCGCGTGCCCTGAGCCCTCTGGAACGAAACCCTGCCGCGGGCTTGACGCTAGGCGCTTGGTGCTGCCATTCAGCGGGGGGGCGCTGAATGGCAGCACCAAAAAGGTGTACAAGGGCGACTGTCCCAAGTTACCCCCGATGACGGTTTTTGGGTTGGCCAAGAAAACAGATGTTTTCTAAATTTGGCATTTTTTTTTAATTAGTTGGGGTTTTCTTAACTACATGGGGTTTTTTCAGTGCTAAGTGGCTGAAAATTTGGGTATTCGTTGGAAACATAGTTGGTGTACACAACACAGTGGCCTGGCGTAACAGGCTTCGCAATGCTTCGCCAGTTTCGACAATCTACGCCTGACTTACCCGTGTGTAAAGGACTGGTCTAAATCGGTAAGAAAAAAGTCCGAAAAGTACGACAGCAGTGCGACCGGCGGAGGACCACAGTGCTACAGCAGGACGCCAGATTTTAAAACCGCGGAGGCACCCCCCGCCAAACAGAAATCTATTTTAAACCCCAGAATCTGGTTCAAATCCAATCAGGCGAAATTCGCACGTTTCTTAACGCACGGAACGGCCAAAGTTGCCGATGTGTATCGGTACTCTTCCTGTTAATGAAAGCAGTGCTACTTTAAAGTTATGCTAATTTAAGGATCCCTGCGGAAAAGACCCAAGTTCAGAAAAATCGTCCAATCTGGCAACTCTGCACTGAGAAGAAAGCGTCATGATCATGACTAAAATTTTTGGGGGAGGAATTCTTTATCACCCAAATTTGGGCAAGGAAAGTTTTTCACCCAAATTTGGGTGATAAAGTATACCTCACCCAAAATTGGGTATTGATTATGACTTTTTCATTCTCAGTGTAGGACCACTGCAAAGTCGGTGGTAAGTTTACTTGCCACAAATTTGGCAAGCTGGGCCAGAAAATGCTCCCCAGCTTGCCAAAATTTGGCAAGCTTGGCCCGTAAATACTCCCCAGCTTGCCAAAAATTTTGGGAAGCTCATGATGAAAATTCCCCCCGCGGAAAAATTTGGTAAATCCTGAATGGCCCCCAAACTTAACTTTTTTAAAAAATATTTTTTTTCAAGGAAACCTTTATTTAAAACCACGGGCCTTTTTTTTTCAGGGAAGGACCAACCCCCCGGCTTTTAAAATCCGCTTTTTTTAAAGGGGTTTTTTCAAATCCGGTAAGAACGGGAATCCCCTGGCCCCCCCGACCCTTTAAAACAGGACCTTGAAAAAAAAATTTTTCGCCGGGACCCCCCTTTTTTTAAACCATTGGCAGGAAGTTTTTCCAATTGTTTTAGGATACTTAAAAAAAGGGAAATTTGAAAAAAAAATTTTTTTTGAAAACAAGTCGGAAAATACTTGCATGGAACTGGGAATCTTTTTTGGGAAAAAAAATTTCCGGGTTTCCCGTATTTTTCCGGGGTTGCCAATTGAAAACTTGGTTTCAAACGCGAAATTTGGGAACAAACCCCCAACTAAATATGGGATTTTCAAAAAACTTATTTAGTCTTACTTTGGCCTTATTAATTGCAGAGGAAGACAAGTTTATAAGGGTACAATCCTTAAAGGCCGTACAAGTAACCTATAAGGCCTTTTATCACATCGGTTTTAAAGGCCTTTTTTAAAGGATACCTTTTTTTAAAGACTTATTTGGACAAAAAAAGGAAGCTGATGAAATGCATCGCCCGCAGTACCTTACCAAAATGTCATAGTTTAAAAACGACGCTTTTTTGCGGTTAACTATTAAAAAAAAAAGCGTACTGCTGTACTGACCTAAAACCCTTATTTTTGGTTCAGTTTTGACTTTCCAAAAGATAACATCTCCCCTTCTCTGTGATCGGCAAAACTGATAATGTAAAGTGGATATGAAAGGACGTAACTAACAGATCTTCTTTGCTTTTAAATCAAAAAAAGTTATGGCGAATACTATGTTGTAACAGTTAAAGACTATACAAGCCAGCGCCACATTTCCTACCAGTGCGCTATGCTGCTACAAGTCAAGCCCCAAACCCTTCACGCTACCTGCGGCTCAAGCCGAACCTATGCCGAGTCGAGCCGACGGCGAGTCGAGCGTGCCGAGACCCAGCCGAGCCAGGTAGAGCGAGCCGAGCGAGGAGCCGAGCCGTGGCGCCGGGGCGCGCCCCGGCCTGCCGGACCCTCTGTTTTTCCGGAAAATCCCGGCCGGCCTGCGCCGGCTGCAGGCGAGGGGAGACGGGGGAAGCGGTGCACCTGGGGATTATTTTGGCGATTGGCGACTCGGAGTGTCTCCTCAGTTCCCATGTGACGCCCGACATGTGCACATCGTGTGTCCGGTAGCCCGCTTGGCCCGCAAAGTCCTCAAAGCGACCAGTTTTGAAGCCACGCGCAGCCTGATTCCGCAAGTTTGGCTCCAGTGCAGTGTACAGTGGTTCAGTACAAAGTTTTGTGGCGTCCCTTGCGCGTGCAGTGCGTTTCTTAACAGTGTCGCGAACACGTGGTAGTGCAGTGCGTTTCTTAACAGTGTCGCGAACACATGGTAGTGCAGTGCGTTTCTTAACAGTGTCGCGAACACGTGGCAGTGGTAGTGCAGTGCGTTTCTTAACAGTGTCGCGAACACGCGGTAGTGCAGTGCTGTTGAAAGTGTGTGACAACAAGAAATTCCACGGCTGCTGCGCCGCTTACATTTGTCCTTGTTTTGAACCGAAGGGACGGGCGATGAGCGGGTGGGAGGCGTTTCAATTTAAAGTTCGCTTCTCCCCTTTCACCCCCTTTCCTGACGTTCTTTCCTCTAACTTGAAGCTGAAGTGGGCTGCAGATACATGCTTTATTTTACTTTATTTTTTACATTAAGCATTAAGCATCGCATTTGATAAGAATGGTTCTTTCTGGATCAAATAAGGGCTTTATAAGTTGAGTAGTGTCCTATGAGCCAAATAAGAATTTTATCAAACTTTAATAAAATAGACTTAATATAATTAAATATGTTATATAAGACTTATATAGTTATATAAGATTGAGTAAAATGAAACCATATAAGAGAAACATAATTAAATAAGAAATTTCATAGGAAAATAATTTGAGTGCAAGACCAATTACAAAAAACTCTTCTCTTTTCAGTGCCTTGACGATAAATGTCCTCTGGCATGAACTGCAGTTAAAGTAGTCTCAGGAATTTATGAGTATAAAACCTTCTAGAACCAGAATTCCAGTCACTTTGTGACCTTTTAATATGGCTGTGTACAAACTTACAAAGCTGGATAAGGAAGCACTTTATTAAAACTGTATACAATATTTATACAACCCTTTATTTAGTTCATATAAAATTCGGTTTCGCGGGACTTAATCACTGGCTTTGCAGTGACGCTAGAAGCCCGCGTCGCTAGTCGGCAGCACCTATGAGGCCGATAGAGCGGACTTTTCCCAGTGACCCCTGTTGAGACTTAAAAAATCGGTAAGGTTTTGTTCCTCTCTCAGAGCTAGAAGCTCTCAAATTTGTCTCTGAGAGAGTGAGATTCTTAGATCTGGAAGTAAACTTGCTGCGGGTAGTAGTTACAACTGAAATTCTGGGACTGCTACTCATTGTGTTTAAAAGTGACAATATATTCTGTTTATCACATTTATCAGTTCTTGGGTTCTTGTTTATGACAAGATGTTCCAAGCTACCATTGAAGTTTCCTCACCAAAATTTGGGTGATAAAGTTTACCTCACCCAAAATTGGGTATTGATCATGACTTTTTCATTCTCAGTGTAGGACCACTGCAAAGCCGGTGGTAAGTTTACTTGCCACAAATTTGGCAAGCCGTTTTGAATGCTAAAAATTGGCAAGCTGGGCCAGAAAATGCTCCCCAGCTTGCCAAAATTTGGCAAGCTTGGCCCGTAAATACTCCCCAGCTTGCCAAAATTTAACAAGCTCATGATGATTGCTGACCAAAGCTTGCCAAACTTCGGCATTCGAAACGACATGCCAAATTTGTGGCAAGCAAACTTACCACTGGCTTTGCAGTGACGCTAGGAGCCCGCGTCGCTAGTCGGCAGCACCTATGAGGCCGATAGAGCGGACTTTTCCCAGTGACCCCTGTTGACGTACTCTAGCGTAGTCTCTACTTGCAGGTGGCGAGCACGCCAAGGCTGAGAGCTTCTCGCCCGCAGGACTAGCCTGGCATGCTGTGGGTGCGGGAAACGGACCACACTGGAAACTTACTGCGCACACACTTGCGTACGTTACCAGTGCAGGGTGAGTCGCCTCGAGTGAGGCTGTCTGGACGGCTTCGGTGACGTTATACCCTTTCACCTGTAAGTTATGTGATATGCAGTAATTTCTGTACTCTTGTTGCACGATGGTACAATGTAATATACCTTCTTTAAACCCTGCGAACCGATTTGTTTGGAAGCTTGCGAAGAATCTGACTTATTCGCGATGCAAAGAACGCATCAGTATTGTAAATCACTGGGTCGCAACTTGCGAACAAGCGACTCGCAATTTGCGAACTTTTTGTTTGTATTGGGAACCCGTGCTAACACACTGGTCACAGAGCAAGTCATTTTGGAATTATTCAAGCATAAACTTTCAATATGGGATGAATAACAGCATTTTTTATACCCCAACATTTGACAGACGCATCACTTTAGAGTCTGCGAAACCTAATCGGTCCACCTTTAAGCTCCAAAATCCACAGTTTTGGTCCGATTGGAAAAGTTTTGGTACCAATCTCTTTGTCTTCATAAAATCTGGTTTCTGAGCCCTGCCCCGCGGTGGAAGGGGGAGGGGGAGGGGCTCTCTCGGCTGCTGCCACCGCCGGCCCCTTAGAGGGCCAGAAGACCGGTGCAGGCGGCCAGAACTCCAGACACGTGTTGAGCTTCAGAGTCGCTAAATGGGACTCGAACCGAACGTGTGACCCTACCAACGGATTCCTCGTTCGGAGAGCAATCCAGTTGTGGGGTGACACGCTCGGTTCGAGTCCCATTTAGCGACTCTGGAGCTCAAAATGCGTCTAGAATTATGGCCGGCGGCGCCAGCAACCGAAAGAGCGCTCTCTCTCTCTCTCTCTCTCTCTCTCTCTCTCTCTCTCTCTCTCTCTCTCCTCTCTCTCTCTCTCTCTCTGTATCGCTCTATCTCTCCCTCTCTCTCTTCCTTCCCCCCAAACCGATGCAAAAACTGAATCTGTGACTCAAAAATTTTATCCATGATGCAGTTTTTGCTTCAATGAGCCTTATTTTCTAGCAGCGTATTGCAGTGGCGTAGCGTAGCCTGTTGCAGAAGTAAGTAAATATGTGCGTCGCCCCGTCTCTCTGTAACTCACGGAACATCCCGTGGGGGTGCGAGAGAGACAGAGCGACGACGCGCAGGGGCGTGGAGGGCCTTGGGAGGCCGTGGTGCCCCGTCCGTCCGGCACCCGAGGGGCGCGCGCGTAGGCAATAAGTCTGACGGACACTCTGCCTGCGAGCAGGCAAAATGTGTGAAACGGCCCACTGTGAGCCTTGACGAAAAAAGGCATCGGTTATTTTAGTCTTTGATCGAATTATTCTCTCGGGAAAAATGTGGTGGTCCTTAAAAGGACCTTTTTAATAGGGAAACTGCCTGCTAGATGCAGTCAGTCTACCGTCAGCGCATCATCTCCATAGCATATGCATGAATTGCAACTCCCATGGGACCACGCTGATAAAGTCTAGTCCTGGCAGCTGAAGAAGGCGAAGACACGGTGGCTGGTGGCTCGGGCAGTTCGCGCATCATCTCCATAGCATATGCATGAACAGCAACTCCCATGGGACCACGCTGATAAAGTCTAGTCCTGGCAGCTGAAGAAGGCGAAGACACGGTGGCTGGTGGCTCGGGCAGTTCGCGCATCATCTCCATAGCATATGCATGAACAGCAACTCCCATGGGACCACGCTGATACGGTCGTGTCCTGGCCGCCGAAGAAGTCTCAGGCAACATGATGAGTGGAGCTGGGACTAACTTCGCTGTTATTTTCTCGCAACCTTTCCTCCTTTTCCGCGTCCAAGCTCCCTCTCGACTCTCTCTGCGTAACTAAACTGCCCGACTGTGCTAGCATGCGACTGTGGGGCGCTTTATATAGATTCTAGGTGTGCTGAGAGCGCAGCTAATGGCGGCAGCCTCAGCTAGGCAGAACGCATCCTAGCGTTCCAATTGGCTGGCGCGTTCGGGTCTTCGGACCGTGCCGCGCGCATCAGACGCGCACCAGGGCGCGTGACTCCAGGACGTCCCGGTCAAGGCAAGACGGAGCTAAGTACACACGCGCAAACAATGCATCTTCCATGCGGACTTTGCATCAGTGACCCAATGATAAAGGAATACCAAAGCGCGCCAGGTATCTCGCTCGCTCTCTCTCTCTCTCTCTCTCACACTGTTATTCAACGAATGTGACGTCATATTCGTTAGAATGTGAATTTTGTCACGTTCATTTGAATATGATGTCACATTCGTTTGAATGTTGATCCACGTTCAAACGAATGTGACACCCAAATTAGACGGCCGTGTCACGTTCGAACGAATGTGACATCGTATTCAAACGAACGTGACAAAATTCACATTCCAATGAATATGACGTCACATTCGTTGAATAACAGTGCGCTCTCTCTCTCTCTTTCTCTCTCTCCCCCTCGTCACCTCTCCCTCCCCCCAAACCAGCAGATATTGAATCTGTGACACAAAAATTAAATCCATGATGCGGGTTTTTGCTTCAATGAGCCTCTCTCTCCCTCGGCGGTAAAGCGAGTTGGCAGCGGGCGGTGAAGCCACCCTGTCTCACTCTCATAAGGACTTCAAGAACTCTAACAAAGACTATAAAAAACCCTTAAGTCCCCACACACGCACTGCAAGGGAATCTCCTCAGTCCATGTCGTGGCCCGGCTCTTGGCTGCTTAACTTTGACTCTGGTAGCGGTCACCCATCTACGTCTTGCCGCTGTCGACAGAAAGAGAGAGAGATTTTTTTTTTTTGTTTTTTAAAAGTTTTTATTGGGGGATTTTGTTTGAACATTTGAGGCCGGGGAATGAGTAGATTTTTGTCAGAGAGAGAGAGAGAGAGAGAGATAATTGAGTGTCTTTTTCGACATGGGCTTCTCCAAAGTCATACAAAACAAACGGCAGTCAAAACAAGAATTTGTCACAAAGCGAGATTTTTTAAGATCAATTTTCAATGTTTTCACTCCTTGAAACTGGTCGTGTCCTGGCCGCCGAAGAAGTCTCAGGCAACATGATGAGTGGAGCTGGGACTAACTTCGCTGTTATTTTCTCGCAACCTTTCCTCCTTTTCCGCGTCCAAGCTCCCTCTCGACTCTCTCTGCGTAACTAAACTGCCCGACTGTGCTAGCATTCAATTCAATTCAAAATATGTTTATTCATTAAGGGGGCACACCAGTGAAAATGCAGAGGCTTCGTAAAAACGTTATTCTGAGTGAAGTAACGAAGGTAATGGGTTGAAATTTTATTCTGAACTATAAAATATGTCAATTTAACCAAAAAAGTACACGGCAGCCAGGGGCGGCGACGGGAAGGGAGGGTGGGCGCCATCTTCATTTTTCGGTGACACGGCTCCACTTTGCCCAACTTTGTGAAGCCCTCGATTGAGCCAGAAACATGGGGTTTCAAAATTTCTCATCAGGACACATGTGGCTATCGTGTGAACCACGGACATGTCGGAAACACAATCCTAAATATGTTTTTTTGAGCAGCAAAAAAGAAACTAATTTTTTTGACCACATTTTTCACGTTTTCGTGTCTGTGGCTCAGGCCCTGTACATGCTACGACCATATCCGAGGTTCACACGATAGCGGCAAGTTTAAGGAACATTTTGCCGCAAACCGCACTCAATTATCTCAATTTTTGCGCCCGCAATCGTGGGCACCAGGTCCAAAAATGGTGTTTCGAGAAAACGACGTTTGAAGTGAAACTGCGGTTTACACGCATTATTCCTCATTACGGACGCAATTTATGACATATTTGAGTTCGGTTTGCGCCAAAATATTCCTTTTTACATTTGCGTTTCGATGGTTCGAGGGTTTTGTCATTGGACTTCAAGTGAAACATCTGAACGTTAACAATTCAGGTAAAATATGCAAAAATAGTTACCTTTTTAGGAACTTCAAAAATGTGCCCAAGCCAAAGTAATTGGAATTTTGAGGTGGGGTTTGCGGCGTTCGACTCGGAATGAATAGCAGAAAAATAAGATAAAATAAAAAGGAGGCCAAAATTTGACGATTTTCACTGGTGTGCCCCCTTAAGAGACATTGTTACCCTTTACAAAGTAATAGAGCGCGGTGGATTGTAGGCGCGTTGCCTTAAGCTCGCATATAGTCAGTCATGGTACAAATTTTTAGTAAATTCAAGTAGGTTCAATAAGGTCATTTTACAGTGTGAACAGGAAAGCGAATAGAAAACCTGTTATTTACAAAGGGAACGTTATATAAATAAGATAAATAAATTACGTGATAGCACAAGGGGGGGGGGGGAGGCCGGCGTGACTCGGGGCAGGAAGGACTGCACAGGCGCAGGGTTCCATGGATCAAGGGTGGGGGTACGCAGCGCTGCGGCGGATAGTGTTTGCAACTGGAGACCCCTCTCGGCAGATGATACGGTGGACGAGGTGTAGCGCGCCTTGCCCACATGCTGCAGGCGCGGGATCTATTCCCCATGAATTTTTATTTTTTTTGTTGCTTTAGGCGGTATCTGCCGCAATTAGCGTAAGATCTGTCGCGAATAGAGGAAGATCTGTCCCGAATAGAGTAAGATCTGTCCCATAGAGTAAGATCTGTCCCGAATAGAGTAAGATCCGTCGCGAGTAGCGTAAGATCTGTCGCGAATAGAATAAGATCTGTCCCGAATAGAGTAAGATCTGTCCCATAGAGTAAGATCTGTCCCGAATAGAGTAAGATCCGTCGCGAGTAGCGTAAGATCTGTCGCGAATAGAATAAGATCTGTTCCGAATAGAGTAAGATCTGTCGCGAGTAGCGTAAGATCTGTCGCGACTCCGTTAGGTTAGGTTAGGATGGGTTGGACATAGCAGGCTCTCTAAGTTGGACCCTGCGCCTGTGCAGGCCTTCCTGCCCGGAGTCGCGTCGGGGGGGAGGCCGGTGCTGTCGTTGGTCCGGTGCAGGCAGAGCATCAGGGCGTAGCTCGACCGGCGGCCATCCGCGGCCCGTCCGGTGAGACCTGAAAGGGAAAAAGTTTGCCGAGGAAAAAGATTGCCCGAAGGCTCTCTCGGACTTGTGGTGATTGGCCAGCGGCTTGGAATTTCCCGGGGAGGGACCAAGAGCGAGGCTGGGCCAAGGTGCTGCGGTTGGCGGGCAGCAGCGAGTGGACATGCGCGGCCTGTGCAAGCAGGGCGAGGCGCATGTCAGGGCCGTCGAGCAGGTGTGGACGGGGCCGGGAAGCTCGGCGCAGCTTGTTCAGGGGTGCAGGATTGCGCTTAACCCCTGCGGCAAGTCGCGCCGGCGGTGGGACGCGCTGGAGGTGAAGGTCCCGCACCGCGCTGGGCGGCGGCTGGAGGTCCCGAGGCGGTCACAGGTTCGACTCCCATCACTGTGGCAAAAAGCTACGGAAAATCCTGTAAACAGCTTGTGGTAATTCTCCGTAGGCCCCTTATCAATATTCTCCGTAGGCTCTTACAGTATTTTCTGTAGGACCGCACAGTATTCTCCGTAGGACCGCACAGTGATCTCCGTAGGACTATACAGTCTTCGAGGTCCTACGGAGAAGACTGTGCGGATTTACAGAGAATACTGTGCGGCCCTACGGAGAATACTGTAAGAGCCTACGGAGAATATTGATAAGAGGGCTACGGAGAATCCTGGCAAAAAAATTAACAGGATTTTCCGTACCTTTTTGCGACAGTGATGGTCGGCGGCAAGATGATTTTGTTGAGTTCGGTGAGGTGAGGGAGTCCGGAAGGCTTCCCCGGAGGCGTCGCGCTCGGACGAGGCGTCGCGCAGTTGGTGTGCTGAAAGCGCCTTGGTGCCTTAAGGCTTGCGTAACAGCTTCGCGCAGAATCTAAGTCCGAGGGAGTTGAGAGACGTGCCAAGGGAGGAAAAGGACTGGGAAAGTCCATGTCCCGGTCGGTCTGCGGAGTTGGAGCGCTGGACGGCTAAGTCCGGCAGAGAGGCTTGTTGAAGGTCGTGCGAAGGGAGGAATAGTACTGGGTAAATTGACCATGTTCGTGTTGGCCAATTTTGCTGGTCCGTGCGTCTAAGTCCAGAGGTGAGACGAGCTGGGCTCAGACCGGGGGCAGGCTGTGAGCGATCACTGCGACGTGGCTGGGGACTTAGTCCAGAGGCTCACAGCTCACAGCGGCCCGCGCCGGCCCGCGCGCCGTGACAGCTGGTGACAGGTGATGGGGTAGGCAACCCGCTCGGCGCTCGCGCGCGTTCTGACTCACTTTAAGCGCATGGTGCGCTTAATGCGGACTGCCTGCGTGTTGTAGCTCAATGGGGATCGTCCGGGTCATCATCAGGGTCATCATCAGGTGGTCTGGCTCGGTGGAAGTGCTGAGGCCATCGGCGTAGTCTCGGAGTCGGGTTTCTGAGTATCTGCGGCATGGTGACTGAGGTTTTCTCGCAGAACTTCCTGCAGATCTCAATGATGTGGTCATGGAGGTAGGGAACTCCGCTTTCAGAGTGCGCTTCGACGGTGCTGGAGCCCCACTTTTTGCCGAGTGCGGCGCGCAGGGAGATGTTCTGTGCGGCCTGGAGGCGGCCCCACGCAGCTGAAGAAAGCTGCCTAGCCCAAGCCGGGCAGCCGTGTGCAATGATTGTGCGCACTGTGGTCTTGTAGAGGTGGAGTTTTCCGCTCGGTGAAAGGCAGCTTCTTGATGACATCAGAGGGCTCAGGACCACTGAGAATGAAAGAGTCACCACCATCGCCCTTTCATTGGGTAACGCACGCACCGTTGACCAAATTTGGGTGACGAGCCCGCGAAGACCAAATTTTGGGCAGTCATAAAATCGTCGCCCAAATTTGGGTAACGCCGTCGGCGGCGCCGTAAGGTCCTCGATGACGCTCTTCCGGGGCCACCACGATGACCCAATGTGGCGTTTAGGCCTCCGGTCATCGTGGTGGCCCCGGAAGGACGCCATCGGGATCCTCACAGCGTCGCCGACGGCGTTACCCAAATTTGGGCGACCAAACGCCTGTTACCCAATTTCGGGTGATGAATTTTTCGTCACCAAAATTTGGGCTACGAAGTTGCATCACCAATTTAAAGGGCGATGGTGGTGACCAATTCATTCTCAGTGACCATTCGCACCGTGCGGCATTTGGTGGCAAGGTAGTCCGCGTGGGAGCGGAAGCGGGCGGATCGGTCGAAAATGACTCCGAGATACTTGAGAGTCTTGTTCTCGGACTCCGGGACGTCCACATCAGCGACTCGGAGGCTGAAGTCGGTGTGTTGGCGCTTTCTGGCTCCGTTTTTGATGAGCAGGACCTGGGTTTTGGCAGCATTCACACCGAGCCTCCAGCGTCCGAAGTAGGTGGTTGAGGTGGCGAGGGCCCTGTTAAAGGGAGGTTCTGGTGAAAATCTTGACATTTTCCAAATGGATCCCACTGTCATAATTTGTCCAGAATATTAAATCTTTCTTCGAGGAGACTAAAATTTGACTTTTGAAAGCACATCCCAGGCTCTGAAACCAGTCGAAGAGTCTTTTTGAGCCTATTTTGGCTGTATCTTAAACAAGGTAGGTTTACGCCAGACCGCGTCTTGTCGTAACAGGCTTCGCGATGTCTCGCTGCCTGTTCCTCCAATCCACGCCTGGCGTACCTACCTTGGCCTGCGGCGCTAGCTTGCCTGCGGCAGGCAATGGCTTGTCCGTTGTCGGTTATTTTTTAACTTGTTGAACCCCCTACATTCTAAATAGAGTTGTTTTATCTACAGATAACACGATCTTGACCCTTGTCACTTTTTAACTTGTCGAGGCTGGGGGGCCCCGCCCCCCAGACCCCCCTTTCTCCAAGACAGAAGTGGTCTATCTGCAGAAATCTCTATTTTTCGCCGTTTTTTTGGTGTTTTTCGCCTATAAAAACTGAACCAGTTGAGCTGGGATGGTGAAATTTCGCGTGTGCCGAGCCAAGCCAAGTAAAAGGTTGACCTTGACATTTTTCACTTCTTCGATTCATTTTCAAAAGATACCGGCATGCATAGCTCATAATTCCCATTACAGTAGTTGCAGAAAGCTTTTCAAGCTGAAAAGTCCCTAAAATTTGACTATTTTGTACATTTTTGGTCAATTATAGTGAAATGCTTGGTTAGAAAGCTTGCGAATAACAAGGTAGGTTTACGCCAGACCGCGTCTTGTCGTAACAGGCTTCGCGATATCTCGCTGCCTGTTCCTCCAATCCGCGCCTGGCGTACCTACCTTGGCCTGCGGCGCACAGTGTGACGGATGCCCCAAAACGGGGACAAAATTCATTTTTTCAAGTATGAGGTGCTCCTTACGTAAAATTCATCAAGGAATCAGAATCCGTCGCCAAAAAGCACCTACGATCGAGTTTAGAGGTCAAAAAGTGGCCTCAAACACAAAATTTTGTTATTTCTGTGCCTAATTTCAAGGCAAAAATGTAAAGGGATGCGGGTCTTATTATAAACTTCCCAATAGTGGAAAATGTTCCTTTAGACTCCCTCTAAACAGCTGCGGCTCTAAAAAGATGGTTATAGCTCAGGATCAGGCAACACAGCCTTCAAATTAGAGAGCGAATTTCAGTGAATTTAATAAATTATGTTAGCAGTAGGGTGCGTCGATATACACGACTTTTTGACTACGACTCTTGGTAAGCGCTCTATGTTGATGATTTTTTGGTGATGATTCCAAAACTGACCTCGGTACTACGATAGGACAACTTCCTCATGTCCCTATTGGGTGTTAAGTGCCAAAAAACGCGTAGTTTCAAGAATTTTTCTTGGGTTTTGGTCCCGCACACCATCCCAAACTGTCGGGGCGACTGTTGCATGGTCTGTTGGACATAATGTCCACAAAAGACAACTCTTGCAGTGTGGCTGGACTATCGAACACCTTCCATGTAAGATCCAGACGTCAATTACAAGGTAGGTTTACGCCAGACCGCGTCTTGTCGTATCAGGCTTCGCGATGTCTCGCTGCCTGTTCCTCCAATCCGCGCCTGGCGTACCTACCTTGGCCTGCGGCGCTAGCCTGCCTTCGGCAGGCATTGGCTTGTCCATCGTCGGTTACTTCTACCTTGTTGCATGCTGGGGGCTCCAGACCCCCCTTCATTCTAGATAGAGTTGCTTCATCTACAGATAACACGACCTTGACCCTTGTTACTGTTTAACTTGTCGGGGCTGGGGGGCTCCGCCCCCCAGACCCCCCCTCCTTCAAGACAGAGGTAACCAGCCTGCAGAAAACTCGATTTTTCGCCATTTTTTAGGTGTTTTTCGGCTATAAAAACTGAACCCAGTTGAGCTAGGATAGTGAAATTTCGCGTGTGCCGACCCAAAGGGAAATACCCAAAAAGTGTGCAAAATCTCATTGAGATCGGCCGAGCCGTTCAGGAGGAGTAGTGCGGACACACAGACAAAGACAGACAGACAGACAGACAGACAGACCGACAGACAGGAAAAACTTTTCAACCCCACTGGAGTAACGGGCTTCGCTATCGCTCAGCCAATTATGCTATTCTAACTAATTTCTTCGTTATTCCTTATTCGTTATTTTGCCGAAGCTTCACTGTATTTTGACAGAGGTGTTATGTAACCAAATAAAGCAATTTGGCACTGGCAATAACAAAATTTTGTGTTTGAGGCCACTTTTTGACCTCTAAACTCGATCGTAGGTGCTTTTTGGCGACGGATTCTGATTCTTGATGAATTTTACGTAAGGAGCAGTGATCTAGACCTTTCGAGTCGAAAACTTAAGAAGCAGGAGGGATTCGCGCAAAAGTTGACACTTCGTTCTAAACCACTAAAAGAAATTTCAGAGAAAATTTCAAATTGCGATATCTCCTGAAGTATTCATATTTCGACCTTAAAAATTTAGGGTCATCTTACCCTAGTGGTAGGTAACATTTGACCACAAAAGGAACGAAATCGGCAGTGGTCACCTACGCGGCCTGCTAATTGGGTCTGGAATGCCCCAGAGGTATGGTCTTGGCCTCCTTCCAGGACGCCGGCCAATGTTGGAGCACCAGAATGTCGTTGATGACGTAGAGCAGCATCGCGGTGCCCTTGCGGCCAAGGTTCTTAATGACTTCGTTGGTGATGCCGTCCGCACCGGGGGCTTTCTTCTTGGCCGTGGCCTTGATGACGGCCCCCAGTTCAGACGGCGTGCACGCACAGCTTAATGGGCGCCCTGTCCGCTTCGTTCTGGGGCGTCCAGCTGTCCTCGGAAGTCATGAAGGCGGCCACCTCGGCCATGAGGTCGGCGTCCGTGGTTTCCGGCGGGGTGTGGTTAAGCGCCTCGGCGACGGTGTTGACCTTCTCCTCGGCGTTGGTGACGTAGGCGCCGCCGACGCGGAGGGGAGGAATGAAGGCGGTGGTTCGCCTTTTCAGCGCTTTCGACACCTTAAAGACAGTGCTCCAGCCAGGCTCGGACTTGTTGATGGTCTCGTTCCATTCCTTGGCCAGGAACGCCTTTTTGGCGCGCTGCGCCTCCCAGGACGTCCTGAAGTACGCCGTCCTGTTGGCTTCAGTGGGCTGTCTGTGGAAGGCGCGGCGGGCCGTGCGGAGGTTGTTGAACTTCTCCTGGACGTCCGCGGGGAAGGACTTGTAGGGGCTGGTGCGCGGCCGGCGGGGAATGGCGATCTCCATGGCCTCCTGGACGGCGCGGACAAGGTCCTCGGCGTGACGGTCCAGCTCCTCGGTGGTGGTGCTGCGGGCTGGAAGGCGGATGCGCTGGTTGAGTGCAGCGCGGAAGGCCTTCCAGTCCGCCTTCCTGAAGTCGTAGAAGAGGACGGGGTCCCGGTACTGGGTCCCGGCGTCCAGGTCCACGGAGATCGGGAGGTGGTCCGAGGTGAGGGCGTGGAGGACCTCGACCGGGATCTGGATCGGCCAGGACGACAGCACCAGGTCCAGGGTGCTGGGGACGCCACGGTTCGGGGTGAACGTGGCCTCGTCCGGGGCGTGCAGGAAGGCCATGGGGGAGGGGAGGTCCAGGAGCTCCTCCAGGGTCCTGCCGTGGGTGTTCGACGTGGTGCAGCCCCAGGCCGGGTGCCTCGCGTTCAGGTCCCCCATGATGATGGTGCGTGGGTGTACGGCCAGAAGCTGACGGAGGTGGTCCACTGGCAGTGGGCCGCGGTTGGCTCCAGGCACGTACACCCCGATGATGGCCATGGAGTCGCCGCCCGCGAGGTTCACCCGGATACCCAGGGCCTCCACCGGGCCCGGGGGGAGGACGAGCGGCTCAGCGCGGAGGGTCTCGTAGAAGTACAGGGCGAGGCCCTGCGCGCCGCCCCGCGCCGCGGGGAGGTCGAGTCGGTGAAACCCAGGAATGCCGATGCCCGCCGTGTCCGGGACTGGGACCTTGGTCTCGGCCACAGCGAGCACCATGATCTGGGGCAGCTCCTTGACCAGGTTGCGGAGCTCCGGAATTCTTTTTCGGAGCGAGCGGATGTTGACGTAGACGGCCGTGTCAGCCATCAGTGGAGCTGTCATGGGAAGGGCCCTTCGTTAAGGTGGTGATGGTGGTGACTATGAGGTCGATTTGGTCGAGTCGCGGCGCGCCGCGGAATGCCGCCTCGAAGCACTCCATCAGGAGCTTCATGGCGTGGAGCGGGGTGACGTCGCAATGGAGCATTTTGGGAGTGCGCCGGAGCATCTCAACTAGGTCGTCGTAGTCTTGTTGAGGGTCCTGGGGAGCTTTCCTGGAGGTTAGGGAGGTCCTTGACCTGCTTCTGGAGCGTGACCTTGACCTCGACTGCGTGGGGTTGGAGGCCGAGTGCACGAAGGTGATCTTCTTCCGGAAAACAGCATTTTCGGGCTCGGAATCGGAGGGATGGGAAGATGCAGGGCGATTCCATGCCAAACCAACGAACGCTTGGAATTTCAACTCTCCGATTTCGATGAAACTTTTTTTGGGGGTAGGGGTCATCATAAAAAGACCCCCTCCCAAAGGGTTTTGCGATATCTCCCCCGTTTGGCTGTGGCAGGATATCAAAGTTTTAGCTTTAGTCAAAATCATGATATTTTCTTAAATTTCCTCTGTTCTGGCTGTTTTTTTTAGATTTTTTTCCATAGTGTTTTGTTACGTAAAAAGAGCTGGGGAACACGATGAAAACGGTTTCGAGACGATTGGGTGAAGTTTTGATGCCAAAATTTCATTTTTCGTCATATTTTTTCGAAAATTACCTTTCCCCAAAATAGTCATCTTTGATTTCGCCCTAATTTTTACCAAATGATCTCCTAACATGGTGGAACAAAACCCTAAAAGGGTTTGGTCGGCCCGCCCATAGGATCTGAGAAATCGCAAAAACAAATTTTGAAAAATCACCAAAATCGTGTATAAGGTGGTGGTGGTGGTGGTGGTGTTGGTTCTTGCCTGCGCTGCGCAGCCGTCTGTTCTGGTCAACATCGACTTCCCCGCTCGACGTGCGAAGGAAAACCACCCACCAGGAGGCCTGTAAAGCTCGGATAGGAAACCCCGGGGCCCAGAGTGCGCATGTGCGTGCGTTGGGTTGCCTACCTTCCATTACCTTTATACTAAGGGCTAGAACAAATGAGTTAACTAAACTTCATTTGAAAGGCTGGACCACAATCAATCGTGTGTACAAGTCTATGTTTCTTCTGTTAAAATGGTGAACAATTCATGTTGTAGAGGCGGTAGGAAGGGGGGAGAGTTAAATTAGATAACGGTAAATACCCATTATTTACTCAATTTTCATTTTGTACGCAAATGAAAAAAAAAAATTTCTTTTTTCAATTTTTTAGAGTTCCTCCCCTTTTCCCCTTTTCTTCCGCCTCTACAACATGAATTGTTCACCATTTTAACAGAAGAAACATAGACTTGTACACACGATTGATTGTGGTCTAGCCTTTCAAGTGAAGTTCAGTTAACTCATGTGTTGTCTAGCCCTTAGTGGTAATGGTAATAGAGGGTAGGCAACCCAACGCACGCACATGCGCACTCTGGCCTGCGGGTTCACTGAGAATCCAAACGCTATGAGTATAGCGTCAATTGGTGCAATGCAAAAGCATTGCACATGAAGTGCAATGCCTCCCCATCGCCATCCATTAGCATACGGCATTTTCGGGATGCATTGCACGTGAGGTGCAATATGGCTATCGCATTGCACGTGTGGTGCGATATGTCAGCTGCATTGCACCATACGTGCTATACTCATAGCGTTTGGAATCGCAGTGTTGCCTATCCGAGCTCACAGGCGCTCCTGGGGGTGGTTTTCCTTCGCACGCCGAGCGGGGGAAATCGATGTTGACCAGAACAGACGGCTGCGCAGCGCAGGCAAGAACCAACACCACCCCCAAAACCTTAAATACACGATTTTGGTGATTTTTCAAAATTTGTTTTTGCGATTTCTCAGATCCTATGGGCGGGCCGACCAAACCCTTTTAGGGTTTTGTTCCACCATGTTAGATCATTTGGTAAAAGTTAGGTCGAAATCAAAGATGAGCTATTTTGGGAATGGTAATTTTTCGAAAAAATATGACGAAAAATGAAAATTTTGGGATCAAAAATTCACCCAATCGTCTCGAAACCGTTTTCATCGTGTTCCCCAGCTCTTTTACGTAACAAAACACTATGGAAAAAAATCCAAAAAAAAATCAGCCAGAACAGAGGAAATTTAAGAAAATATCATGATTTTGACTAAAGCTAAAACTTTGATATCCTGCCACAGCCAAACGGGGTGAGATATCGCAAAACCCTTTGGCAGGGGGTCTTTTTATGATGACCCCTACCCCCAAAAAAAGTTTCATCGAAATCGGAGAGATGAAATTCCAAGCGTTCGTTGGTTTGGCATAGAATCGCCCTGCAGCAGAGTGTGTGTGTCTGCGTTTCTTCCTTCTTCGCCTGCGTCCGGGATCTGCACCGGAAGGGCTTGAGGATGATTGTTGATGAGCGCGCCGTCTGCTGGAAGCCGCGACCTCCGCGAAGGACTTGCGGGGGTCAACGGGCTGCGGCGAGGCGGCCGTCTGCTTGGTAGAGTTGTCCGGGGAGCCGGCGGCGCGCGAGGCGAATCCGGGGATGAAGACGGTCCTCTTCTCCATCGCGGGGAACTCGGAGCGCTGCCGCGTGCTGCCGGGGGGAGGTGGTGGGGGACGGCGCGCTGCAGCCGCAGCTGCCGCCTCGCGTTTCGCCTTCGCGGCGGCCGCAGCCTCCGCGTATTGCTGAACCTCCAGTTGACGCTTGGGGCACGCTGGCAGCGTGCAGTCACGCCCCTGCACTGTAACCTGGGAGGGGTCATTTTGTGACACCTTCGTGGTGTACCACCGTTTGCCACCCTACCTGAGTTTCACACCCATAATCGAGGGTGTGAAGTCTCATTCTGACCTTCAAAAGGTGCAAAAAAAGGTGGCAAAAGAAGCTGTTTGGCATTATGTGGGTGCACCTTATGCACCCATTCAAGGCGCTACACCCCCATAAGGTGTAAGAACTCTCCCTCTAGGGGTGTGATTTGTCTACCCCAAAAGGGTGTCCTTTCCCACCACGAAGGGTGTAAAAGAAAGATTTTTTGTGGTGGAAGGAGGTCTCCGCCCACCGGGACTCCGCCTTCCGTCCTCACCTTCCATGCCTCAGTGACCGAAAGCGCCGAAGCGCCGGCAGCCATGAGGAATCGAACCACGATCCTGTGGAATCGTAGCGCGGACGCTTACCCCGAGACTACAGGACTTTCTGAGGGACGGCCGTGCCGCAACGCACACTTTCTGAGCGCGCCGCCGCAGCTCCAGGGTGCCCCTCTGTGGGGGTAAGGGCACCCCCTTACAGGGATACATTTTACACCCACTCCAGGCAACAACTTACACCTCATGGGGTGCGTACACACTAAATTCTTATGGACTTTTTAATGCATAGTTATGCATGCTTAGAAACGTCCATAAGGTATGTATAAAACTAGGGGTACGCGCCGTTTAGTGTGGGCGCGTAGTGTGGCTGAGCGATGCGAATTTGTGCATTTCGGACTTTGCTTATGTAGACGAAATGTGCAGCTTGTGGGCTCATATTGAGTAAAATGTAGGTCTGGGGTAAAATGGAGGTGATTTTCGTTATCAGCACACAAAAAACTGTTGGAATCAACGTCAAACTCGTTTCCCAAAAATTTTGGCCCTTTAAATTTGGTTAAAATTCGGTAATGCGTGAGTCTGGGAAAAATTTGGAAGTCATTTTTGAGTTCAGCGCACCAAAAACTGCAGGAAACAATATAAAACTCGATTTGAAAATTTTGGTCCAAAATGACCTAATTTGGGATGAAAATATAAGTCTGGAGTCAAAATGGAGGTGATTTGCGTTATCAGCACACAAAATACTGTTGGGATCAACATCAAACTCAATTCAAGAATTTTGGTCCAAATTTGGTCAAAATTTGGTAAAGCGTGAGTCTGGGAAAAATTTTGAAGTTATTTTGAGTTCCCCTCATAAAACACTGCAGGAAACAATAAAAAACTCGACCTAAAAATTTTTGGTCCGAAATGACCTTTTTGAGATGAAAATATAAGTCTGGAGTAGAAATGGAAGTGGTTTTCATAATCAGCACTCCAAAAATTATATGAGATTCGATTGAAAAATATTGATATCAAATTGATCAATAATGGGTAAAGAAGGGGTCTGGGTTGGTCTTCATGGATCACCCTTTGTCGTCACCAAATACCTTGATGCCACACCAAAGCGATTCCTTCAGTCGAGTAACATTCCATTGCCAGCATTGAATCGCTTAAATTTTCTATTCGTCTGCTTGACTTACTATTGGATACATCTTTTTTTCCAACTAATGAATTCACAAATTTATTAGTTATATTTTAGAAGCCTTTTGTCATTTTTTCATTTTAAACCAGTGAATTAAAAAATATAGACTGGAATATGTAATCATAGTTTACATTAAGTGACTCAGTTAAGGGCAGGCTGATCTGAAGCATTCGACGGAGAACAAGTTTTGTCAAATTCAGTGAATCGTCTCATGAAATCAAATGCAGAGGACTTGTTGCTCAATACGCCAACATAATTTACCTTAATCATGCCTCGTGATATTTTATCTTTGGGGTAAAAGAAACAGTATACTATTAACATTGGGCTTACATTCCGAGAACCAGCTTCTAAACCATTCCAATACTTGGTTCCAGTTGTCGGACACAAACTTTGGTGAAGTGAAAGCAATCGTGTCATTAAATCCAATTACCAAGTCACCCACCGCTCAAAACCTGAATCGTGTCTTGAACCCAATATCAATTCAAAAACTATTAGCACTAAAATATGGATTATTTAACTAAATACAGTATTTATGGATTCTTTAATCAATAGATGTTAGTACTAGAATATTTATGTTAGCTTGCAGCATTGCAATAGAATGTCATTTCCCAAGACAAACCAAGACAATTTAAAATGTCTTCTAATTTCAACGCATTTACCTGATTTCATTTACTATGAAATTTAAAAAAACAGGATAGTTTCAAAAGAATAAAATCAGTAGATGCACACAAAGGCAAAGGAAACATTCTATTTACAATCCACAAATACACTCACAGTGCACTGACCTAAAGGAAGATTCCCCTGTGACGGGGGAGGGGGAGAGGGGAACGAAAACGCAAACCATTCTCACATTCAGTTTTTGTTTTTTCCCCTGTTGACACTCCGGAAGGGTTTCAATCATTCTAGAATGTTAAAAAAATATCTCAGAACCTATTTGAGAACCCCTTTGCTTTTGGGTTTTTTTATTTTCATAAGTGCCGTCCCGTCTTGCAGACGGCTTGCAAGCGCGGCAGCCGGTATGAGAAATTTGGGCAGCCACACACTGCTACCAACCTAACCACGCTAATTACCTAGTTCAAAACGATGTTTGGAATATTTCAAACGATGATAATTGTTAATCTGAGATAAACTCCCCCTGTAGGATGTTTAGGAGACATCAGGTGTGAAATTTGGATACTATTCGTTCAGTAGTTGCTGAGAAACGTGAGTGATTACATACAGACAGACAGAGAGACGGACAGACAGACTCACGACCAGTCACTTTTTGGAGCGCCCAAACACGGCAAGGGCTTCGCTATCGCTCAGCCAATTATGCATCACTGTGTACATTTTATGCAGGAAGATGCATAAAATGTACACAGTGATGCATAATTTTATACATACCTTATGGACGTTTCTAAGAATGCATAACTATGCATAAAAAATGCTTCATGATGCATTTAAAAAGTCCATAAGAATTTAGTGTGTATTCACTCCAAGAAAGTGGCAATCTCCATTCAGTCCCTTTACACCCCTGCACACCTTTCCGCGGATGGATTTTACACCCCATCGCACCTCTGAAAAGTAAAAGAAACAGCACCCGTAGGAGGGCAAAACTTGGGGTGCGTAAGTGCACCGGGAAAGGGTGTGAAGTCTTCTCCGGGCAGTGCGATCTCCCCCTATTGGGTGTAGAACAGCACCTTTAAGGAGGCACTCTGTATTTTGACCCCTCCAGCTTCATTCTAACCCCCAGAAGGTGTACTATGAGGGTGCGATGGGTGGCAAAATGACACTTTACACCTCCACGACTTACAGTGTGGGGGTCTTTGGCGGGAATGGTGTCTGTGGAGGAGTGCCCCGAGCGTCTGCAGACTGTGCATTTCTTGTCACATTGGCAGTCTTGTGAGTTGGAGTTGTCGGGAGAGTGTATTCCCGCTTAGTTAGTGCATACTATAACGCGTTCCCAAAGAACAGAAAATAGTCACATTGACATCAAGTGACTGAAAAATGACAAAATTTAGTCACTCTCTTGAAAGGTGACATCAGGATGATGTCAATTTGACTTATACAAACTACGAGCAAAACTAACAGGAATTGCATCATTCCTTTCAAAAAGTCTTACGCCATTTGGAAAAGAGGTAAACTGGCGATATCCTGTGAAGTTAAGATCTTGAAGTACAGTTGGTCACGATGACGTCCGTTTGATGTCATCCATGAACGCACTTAATCAGCAATTGCGGTGAAAAATTCAGACTTCTCTGGTATTCTGGAAAGTCTATCGCGTTCGGGTGATGAGGTGGAAAAGACCAGGCATTTTTTCATCCCAAAGAATTGCCGTCATTTTCGAGTCAACTGCCGGGCAGATTCCCGGCCGCTGGACTTAAAGCAGCGGCGAGCGATCAATTCTTAGATGTCTTCGTGGCGCAGTGGTAAAGAGCTCGCCTCCGAAGCCGAGGAGGTGGGTTCGAGTCCGGCCGGCCGCGGAGCGACTTTCGACATTTAACGGAGGGAAACACTTCTGCCGCACATGGGCGGGACAACTAAAAAGGGGGATATCAGCCGATGAGAAGAGTCGTATTCTTTATACATTTAATGGATTCGTGACATCATTTGACATCAACTTGACGTCAAAATTCCCTAACTTTGACCGTCGACAATGATGTCATTCTGACAAACAGGATTTTGACCATTCTTTGATATCATTTGACGTCTGGATGACAAATTTCTGTTCTTTGGGTTCGCAGTTGGAGGCTAAATGACCCGAACGGCCGCAGCGGCGACACAGTCCGTTGGTCCGGTTCGGCCTGGGGTTAGGCCTTTGCCATTCTATGCGTAAACGCATAATGGTTGTCACTTTGCGGACGTCTTCAGGCTTGGTGCCTGCGGGAAAGCCTACGAGTACCGAAAGGCTTGGTGCAGATTTAGTTTCCTTGGTGCCGTCTGCAAGGGTGTGGTGGATAGTGCGTGGGAGTCGCTGGGTCAGGAGGGGCTTGGGAAGGCCCTCCTTCTGGATGGCGGCCTCCACGTCGTCCTCCGGGATCGAGGCGGGGACGGGGTAGAGCACCAGGCGTAACTGCCTCCTGGACTTTGCAGTGTAGGTGTGGAATTGCAGATCCGCGCCGCAGTACATTCGGCTCAGAAACCTGAGGCTCCCCTTGACGCTGTCATAGTCTTCCAGGTTGAAAAAGATTAGTTCAGTTGTAGTGTAGCGTGCCTTTGCCAGTATGTGGTACTTGGCTTTTGCTTGGAGAGCATCAAGGAGGTCGGGAAGGCCGTCCTTGGGCGTGTCGATGATTATCGGGGGAAGTTTCGGCGTGGTACGGGGTCTTGTTGGCCAAGGGAGGCCCCCAGAGGGTTGGTGGAGGGAGTCGTCTGTTGGATCCTCATTGGCGTCCTCCATGGCGTCGTCCTGGAGTGGGTCGGGTTCGTGGTGTAGGTCGCGAGAGGACTCTTCTAGTGGGTCAGGCCCGTCGATGTTAACAGTGTGTGAGCTGTCGGTAGGTTCCCCAGAGACAACTTGTACCTCGTCCCTGCGTATTGGGATAAAGCCCGGGTTGGTCTGGATGCGGGCCTTGTTGTAGGAGTGGAGAGCGCTCTCCAAGTGAGCGGAGGAGCGGGGAGAGTAGGGTGCTGAAGTAGCTGATGCGCTATTAAGCTTGTTTGTAAGCTTGCCAGAGGCAGAGGCTTTTGAGGCTGAGGGTTCTGTGAGCGGGGGTTTGCTCATTGCAGAAGTGTCTTTGAAAGGTGGTCTTTCCACCAATTGGTTAGTCTTTGAAAGAAAGTTTGAGCTTTCTATCGAGATAGTCTTTGAAAGAGGTATCCTCTCTACGAGGGGGTGGAGTGCTGTTTGCGGTATTGTATTGGCTGGAGTTGGGACGTCGCTCGTGTAGAGGAGATACAGGTGGGGACCGATTATGGAACCTTGCGGCACCCCATCCATGATTAGTCTGACGGTTGACGTGATAAGACTTGTGACTATCTGCATTGACCTGTTGCTCAGATAGGCCACCATGAGATTTCTGATTTGTGTTGTATAACCAAACCGTGTTAATTTTAGATGAAGGGCATTATGCCATATGGAGTCGAAGGCTTTTGTGAGGTCTAGAGCAGCCATCAGCACTTGTTGGTTCTTCCTATCAAAGCCATGGATGATGTTGCTGGTGACTCTGAGGAGTTGTTCCTGGGTCCCTCTTCCTGGCCTGAATCCCATCTGGGTGTCAGGTAGTACACGGAGTTGGTGGGTTTGGCGCTGCAGCCGGCTGGAGATCACTGCTTCGAGGATTTTTGACAGGGCCGAGAGTAGTGATACTGGTCTATATGAGTTAGGATCGGATTTGTTTTTTCCTGGTTTAGGCAGGGGAACGACTTTGGCTTTTTGGCCCGTCCCGTTCATTTTTTGTAAAAAAAATGACGGAGGGACGGGCATATAGTATGATCCCTGCTGTGCGTCCGTCCGTCCGTCCGTCCGTCCGTTCGTCCGAGGACTTCCCGTGGTCCGATCTTGACCAAATTTGGTATGCAGCCTCCTTGGGTGACCCTAAGAACCGCCCGGTGGCAGCAAATCCGATCCGAGCCCCAGGGGCGCTGCTGCAGGTGCATCATGGTCTACATGGGGTCGAGGAGGATCTCGGCAACGGATGCAGCTAGGAGGGCATGTAGGGGTATTTTTGGAATCGGGGCGACGAGAAAAAAACAATGGTGCCAGTTTCGAGCGAATCGGAGAAGTTCGGACCCGGGTTCAAATCCCAGCGGGGTATTTTTTGAACATTCTTTTTATTCGAGTTTTTGCATTGTTTCTGATGTTTTTAAGGGTGCTGATGACGAAAATGACATTAATTTTAACCCCAGATTCAGGTTTTAATTCCGTCGGGGTCAAACATAGATGAAATTCGTACGTTTCTTAATGTACGGGACGGGCCAAAGTTGCCGATGTATATCGCTACTTTTCCTGTTATTTCCATGCAGTTGGGAAGTATTGAAGAAGTAAGCAGCTGTTGATGATGTAGGTGAGGTAAACCAGGGCTTTCCGGCTTAAGTTCTTTAGCATTGGATTGGTGATATTATCATGGCCGGTGTGACGCTGGGTATATATCTGTTGCTGGTGTGCTGTGAGCGCGCGGCGGCAGCAGCACACCACCGGTGGCCGCTGTCCCCCCACCACCGCGTCGGCTGGTCAGGGCAGCGCGGAGCGGTGGGAGGGTGAAAGGCTACCCCCCCCCCCCCCCATTTTGCATGCCACCCGCCCCGCGCAGTCCTGCCCAGGTTTCAAGGTCACGGCCACAGCTGGCCTCACAGCAGCCCCGCGCGGAGGACGCCGTCAAGTACACCATCGTGGTCATCAAGCTGCCGCCGCCGAGGCCGACCAAAGCCAGCGATCCCAGTCCCTGGTGGTACTGCGCTCTCTTCAGTTAAGGTCACGGCAACGACATGAAAAGAAAGTCAATTTGATTGAAGAGTGTGGAGAAAGAAAAGAAGTGGTGTTGTGAAGTTGTGGCTCAGCACTGTAAATCTAAAGGCAATACTTTTGGCACCTTTTTTGGCGATACACTGTAACAAGGTAGGTTTACGCCAGACCGCGTCTTGTCGTAACAGGCTTCGCGATATCTCGCGGCCTGTTCCTCCAATCCGCGCCTGGCATACCTACCTTGGCCTGCGGCGCTAGCCTGCCTTCGGCAGGCATTGGCTTGTCCATCGTCGGTTACTTCTTATGTGTTGCATGCTGGGGGGGACCCCCCTTTATTTTAGAGAGAGTTGCTTCATCTACAGATAACACGATCTTGACCCTTGTAACTTTTTAACTTGTCGAGGCTGGGGGGCTCCGCCCCCCAGACCCCCCTTTCTTCTAGCCAGAGGTGATCTACCTGCAGAAAACTCGATTTTTCGCAGTTTTTAGGTGTTTTTCGGCTATAAAAACCAAACCAGTTGAGCTAGGATGGTGAAATTTCGCGTGTGCCGAGCCAAGGACATACCCAAAAAGTGTGCTAAATCTCACCGAGATCGGCCGAGCCGTTCAGGAGGAGTAGTGCGGACACACACACAGACGGACAGACAGACAGACAGGAAAAATTTTTCAACCCCACTGGAGTAACAGGCTTCGCTATCGCTCAGCCAAAAAATTATGTTGTGAATTTACGACGGATTATTTTACGAAGGTTTTGGGAATGTCCAAAAGTGCACTGTAAATGTTTCTTTCTTACAGGAAGTTTTGTAAATCAACGGAAGTTCGTCGTTAATTTACGAAGGTTCTTTGTAAATTTACGAAGAAAAATCGTAAATGTACAAAGTCTGTTCTAAATTTACGAAGCCCTTCGTAAATTTACGACGGTCTTCGTAAATCTACGGCGGACCTTCGTGAATAAACGAAGGATCTGTTGGCAATTTTTTGCCGAAGGATCCGTCGTTAATTCCAGACGTATAATTACGAAGGTTCTCTGTATATTAACGAAGGTTCCCTGTAAATTTACGAAGGATCTTTGTTGATTTACGAAGGTGCTTCGGAAATTTCCATTGTGATTGTAAAATCGACAGAGATCGTTCATAAACACT
>NW_023144634.1:0-29293 GCF_012932325.1 Thrips palmi
GAAACATGGCTGCAGGTGAGAGTTCCATGTTAATTTGATTTGTGTACGATTTAGGATTCATTAGAAGACTAAACTATAGTAGCTGCACTGACACGGCAAACCAAGATTATGACATAAAGATACTTTATGAACAAAAAATGTACAATATTTGTTCTTTTGCAGTTTGTTTCCCCACAGCAGTCAATTCTTAAAGTTTCATGTCTCATCCTGGGTTAAAAGTTAATTCTAAGACCAGTGCTTACTTTTGTCCCCTGATTTGGTCTCCCAATTTGGCACTGACTAGCACATCGTTCAAAGGGAGAGGATCTTCATTCTGTTCATTTCCAGTCAATTTGAAGACAAGCATACAGTAGGAAGAGTCCTTTATTAGACTTGGTATTATTCAATTTTTTTTGTACACAAGGCTGATGATAATAAAAAAAAAAATACCATTTAGCACACTTTTGATGTAATCTTTACTCCATGGTGCAGTTTTTAAAAGCAAATAAACTGGAAAAAAAAAGGAACAAATACAATACATAACGATAGCTGCCAAAGGCACTAGGAATGCTTTCTGGAAATATGTAACTTCAGATTGGATGGACAACCAGCAATTTTCAATCCACATTCAGGACATGAAAGCTTTTTTTCTAGTTTGTGTTTCCTTGGAGCATATCTCTTGAGTATATCAGCTTTAATGGTCTTCAGGCTTGAATGTTCTCTTTTGCAATGTTGTAATAGACGTTTCATTTTTCCTCTGCCACCCTTGAACATTTTTGGACACTCAGTGCACTGGAGTAATATTCTGCCATCTGAGGTCATCAGGTGCCCTTCGTTGGCCTCTTCTTCTGCAGAACCTGCCTCTCGAGAAAGCTGCGAACAGCCTGACGAAACAGCTTGCAGCTTCTTTGAGTCCATTAGCACCTTAAAGAAATTAAAAATGAAAGTAAACAATTCTTCACAACCAGCTAAATTGTCAAGACATAATGTAAACAATGATTCAAATGTGTGTTTCCTCTTTTTGGTTTAATATTTCATTATAAAAAGTTTTATAATGCTTGGCTTACTTTGAAAATGAAGCCAACAAAGAAAATATTTTAAAAAATATGGAGACAGTTCCCAACGTATCAATAAACAAAACCAATATAAGCTGAAAGATAATTGGTAGAACTCTTACTTAAAATAGTAGTTTATGAAATCTTGTCTTGCATTAATTTACCATCTTAAAGTCTTGCATGCAATAACCTTTTTAGTATGACAAGCTTATCACTATTGGAACTGAATCACATTAACTTAAAATTACTACTTTACCTCAACTTGGGGTTCTGAAGCTGGGGTTAAGTACCGTTTCCCAGTAATATAGGGCTCAAGTAATTCTGGGTAATACATTGATAGAAATGGTGTCATGTCCAGATGAACTTGCTTCGACTCACTGTAAAAGACAGGAAGGCTTCCAGTACTCAAAACATTTTAACAATATTTCCACTGTTGTATACTCATGACTCTTAACAAAATTAATATGAATACAATAACATACAAGCAGGCACAAATAGGAGAGTTAAGTCCGTCCAGAATCCATGATTCAGTGGCAAAGTTAACTGCCTCAGCTACATTGTTGCCCATGTTGAAGCCTTGATGAGCAGCATTCGGTTGCAGGATTACAAACTCTCCTGGATGCTGAACAGTCTGAGTATAACAGAGACAGTCTCTTGTGAATACCAAATTCATAAGTGTACTAACTTCCATCTTTGATGCATTATAACAAACTCCAGAATGAATCGTGTGAAATCAGGAAAATAAGAAATGAGAGTTTTTTAAAGTACAAGTGGAACCATTAAAGCTATAAACAGTTCCTTCACAAAACAACTTTCAATCAATTACACTGCAAAATTTTTCCAAAAAATACTCCTTTTATGAAGGGGGGAAGGGGGCATTTTGTAGCACTGACATAAGTATCTACAGGAGTTCTCTTTAAACTGTAATAAAGTCTGTGTTCTCTTAAAATACATACATACCACTGTGAAAGGAATTCCTAAAGAATTTAAGAAGGCAGGATCCACGATTGCATGCTTGTGCCCCAGTACATTGTGGCAAGCGGTATGTTCCAACTGCAATCTTGAACCATACAACCCTAATTTTAATTTGTCAACATACTCTGGATAAACTGTAAGCCTACAAACAAAAAGCAAGTTTGCAATCAACTCCCATTTTGCATGTTATTGTTTTCAAATTTTTCAAGTTAGTGTAACACTTTACCAAACTTTGGGGGCACCACAGTGGAGATAATTGATAGACCATAATGCAGCATCTTCAATATGAAGAGCAAAGGTTGAGTGGCAGGTTCCAACATAAAAAAAGGGTTGGTGCAAACCAGGATAATTATCAGGATGCAAATCCAACAACGTATTCAGTTTTGATAAGGTAAAATCCTTTGTAATTAAAATTTTCTCATTTTCGGGAAGTTGCAGACCAGATCCATAAATTATGTTTCCGTCATGCTTTGGATTACAGACAGATCTTCGAGGACATTTACGGACTGGAGTCCAGGGATGTGTGCTTTTAGAAACTTTCTGTTTTGATGCCCTTTTTCGCAGCGTCAAAGGATCTGATAGTTTAGTCTTATTTTCAAACTGGTCTTTTAAAGCGGCGCCAGCACGTTTCATTTCATCTAACTGGTCAATGTGATAAGAAGGGGAAGTTTGTTTCACATGCATTGCTATTTGGTGTAATGCAGTGTAATAATGACTCATTAGCTCAAGGCTATCATCATTTTCTGTAAGAACTTTGGTACTGAAACAAAGAAAAAATGACTATTGTATACCATGAGAAAAATTACAATGACAAAAATGTTCTCTCTAGTGTTAGCATACCAGCAAGTCTCATTATCAACAGAGAAGTTTTTATCATTTGAAAGCAATATTCTAAAATCTTTCAGTCTTTCTTTAGTGACTTCTCTGGCAAACCATCCAAACACATTGGAATCTTGAGATGGAGCATAAAACTGCTGATCCTCAGGCTTAGACAAATTGCAATGTTGCATAAGTTTGCTTAAAAGATCCTTATTGCTCGTTACTTTAATGGCATCCAGGCGAACCTACACATAAGAAATTCAAAAATATGTAGTCCTGCAAATAAACGCTTGACACACTACAAGCTTGTAGCTTGTAATTAAATAACTTTAATTACAAATCTGATTTCTGTTGCAAATGATTACAGCAACATTGACGATTAGTTTAAATAATTTAATAAAACAAATTTTTATTTAATTATTGCATTTTTTGGGAGCAGAAATTGATCCCCCTTTCAATTACTTGTATGAGAGAGCACATCCAGAGCATTTATTTGAAAGGTAAAGGTACTGGACATTTATATGAAAGCAGACAGTTATGAGGTATATCAAAGCAGAAGCAATGAGCTGTGATCTAAATTTAATGGCATGTTTCACTCCTCAAATTAGCAAGTGTGCACCCACCTTTAGAATGCCTGATCCCATGAATACATTGGCATCCTCACACGATTTAACAAATGTATTGAAATCAATCAAATCCTCATTCTTAACATCAATACAGGGTCCACTCTTCATGATTCTCTATGATGTTTCAAGCCCCTTTGATAGATAATCCACTACCAGACAAGTAGTTTGACTTGCTTTGCTTGCTACTGCTAGAACACCACAACAAATCAGAACAAGTGAAAGTGAAGTCCGACTCCGAGAGCAAATATGCGAAATAATGTGGAACGATTCTATGGCAAATCGGTCGGCTAAAGTGACAACAGCTGAACAGCTGCAGCTGAAGCAGAAGACAAAGACGTTGAGTGACATTATTCTGAAGCACCTCGTATGTCCCATGGGTGAAAGTAAAAAAATCTTTCTGGTCTTTATTTTATTCGACAGCTGACGTAGCGTCGGCTGCTCTGGCAATCGAGTGCCGGAAACGTTTCTTTACCCGGCAGTTAACGATACAGTAACGGGGGTGTTCATGGGGTTGTGGTACCTCAGATCTTGTTCATACAAATCTTGTTAAATTCCATTCCACCTTTCTGTGGAGGATGAGTACTATGAGGCACTTATAAATTCCTCTCGTCAAGTATTCAAACTTGGCGGGATGCAGGTTAGTTTCCCAAGCAATTTGTACTGTGAAATCCTGTGTCTATCACTGCAACTGAAAAAGTTATATTTTCGATCTTCTTCATCCATGCAACGTAACTAACCACTGGATTAATTTATTTTGGATTATCTAGTAAAGCAGAGTGTGCTGGTCGGGCTGGTCTGTAAAATATTCTCATGTTAAAGAACAATACCCGTTGCTGGCTATTATCGAGATCATTCGTAAAATAACAAATCAGAATCAAAACACATCTCACATGTCTCTTGTGTCACCAAGTTACAATAGAATTTGAGTTGATGTATGATGAAGCGTACAACTTTTTTTTGGTGGGGGAGGACTTGTCTTAACTGTAGATATGCTATTTCTCCTCAGTGTGATGTTAGACTGTTTGATAAATTCAACTTTAATTGCAATATTAATTTTGTTCTCATTCTGTGTGTTGCAGTTTTGGATAAAATTTAGTCCTGAGTCACATGCAACATGTCAGAAATGGCATTCCACCTACAAGCTGTAAAGTGGAAAGAAGACATGGAGTCTCTACTGATATCAAAGTAAAGCTAGAAACTGATGACACACAGTTGTTGTATTCCGTAGGATCTGTACATGATATCTGGACTACACCACAAGATGATCTGTGTGCGGTGCCCAGTTATCAATGGGAAAAGGTAAGATTCTGAGGTAGTAGTAGTTCTTTGTGCTCTATGATTTGATTACCCTAAACAAGCTTCATATTTTATCCCTTTTTTTTCCTAGGTACCAGAGATTACTGTTGAAGACGCCAAAATTGACATTGCGTGCCCATTTACTGTGAAGGAAGAGGAAGCCTCGATACATGGAAACACCACTGATTCTTATTTGGATGGGTCAAGTCAAGGCGAACTGAATGTGTGCACCTGCGTTGGTTCCGTCCTCTTGCAATGTCCAGCCTGTCCCAGAGTTTTCAAGGGAGGAAACAATCGTGTTGAGCGACTCAATAATCATATAAAAAGGGAACATCAGAAGGACATAAAGTATTTATTAAATAGAGTGAGAGAAATGTATCCCATGAGGCCTTGTCCTCTTAAACAAACTGGTCAACAAATCAAAGCAGCAGAGGACTTGTGTAGTCTCATGCTGTCTCACCCCAAGGCTGGTAAACCTAGAAAGATCAGGAAAAAAAAAATTGGTCGTGCAAAAGACAGGGAATTGGGAAAATGGGACAAGAAACTGTAGAAAAAAATCACTGATTGTCTACCATAGTGGTTTCTTTTATTTATTATCATTATTACTACTAGACAGGAGGAGGCCTTCTGCTTTATAGCTGAGCAAGGTCTATCCAGGTCCTTCATATTCTTATTCAGATATTTTTATAGTAGTGCCCATATATTTCAGCAATTATGGCTGAACCTATAAAGCCTCCCCATAATAGCCAAGCCTATATAGACGTTCTGAATGTATGAAATTCCAACACAGTTTCACTTTGCTCAGCTGATATTATCAAAAGATTAAGTTATTTATTTATTGATTATTTATCTTTTGGAACTTGTTTTGTTCCAATGCTTTGTCCAGAGGGTGTGGTCTGAATGATGAATCTTGATTGTCATTTAAAGACAAATATGAACCTATTGATTGTGGTGCAGAGTTCCATGTATTATTTATATGAACTTGGCTAATCTTAATATTCGGTGTATTGTCTTAGCTCTTATGGTGAACGTGATGTTTGGTGTGAGTGTGGTATGATTTGAAACAGTCTATTAATGGGCGAACTTGTGACATAAAAATATGACATGCAGGGATCCTTATATTAACTTTTAACTAACACTGCTTTCATAACGTAAAGTAAGACAATGTTTCCTACAGGTTAAGGGTTTGGACTTTTGCAAGTACTTCCAAAAGTATCTCCACACAAATTTGAGATACTAGAAAAATAACTGACCCTTTTGAAAACAAGTCAGAATGGGTTACAACTTTAACTCTTACGATAACGTTATGATGCCCTTTTGAGGTAAGTGAAGGATCCCTGATGATATGTTTCACTTCCGGCATACTGAATAATGGAAGAAGGGAATAATAGGGAAATTAGTTTGAAGTGTAATGACACAATGCGACTTGGGTTCTTTTTGTATTATCTGTCATAAAATGACATTATTTTACTCTTAACATTTAGTATATCAGGACATTTCTATAACTTATGCTAGTATTTGTTAGTCTATTACTTTCTTTCCAAATGTAATTGCACCAAGTCAATCCTAGATTGGATGTGCAAATGTCATAGAACATAATGGAAGAAGGCAATAATAGGGAAAATGACAGGATGACTTGGGTTCTTTTGTATTATGTCATAAAATGACATTATTTCACCCTTTCCATTTGGTATATCAAGAGATTTCTATAACTTATGATTGTATTTGTCGGTCTAATACTTTCTTTCCAAATGTCATTGCACCAAGTCAATCCTAGATTGTATGAGCAAATATCATAGAACATAATTTAATTAAGAATTGTTGTGAAGAAAGTAAGGGGATAAGATAACTTGTTGTCATTATAGTTTAATTTGGTGTGCAGATCTTGACAAATGACAAGCCAAGTCAGATAACAATGGCACTTTGGGAATCAGGGTTACAAATAGGGTCGATTAGGAGACTTGAAAAATATTTTGAAACCAATTCATGCTGAACACTCATTAAATGTGGTAGGCGTAGGTCGACGATACTTTTCCTGTTATTTGTGGTGCTATTATGTTTGGTTGATTTATCACATTTTAGTGAAGATCTTGGGTACAATGACCAAAGGAATGTATGTGCTAATTGATCTAGGAAGTTGAAGAAGGGAATAATTCGACTTATTTCTAAATTGAGTTTTTATGTTGTTAGTGTGCCTCCGGATGGTTTGTATCATCACACCAAATTGTTTGACACAATTCCTAAGAGTTTAGGAGAAAATCCACATAAAAATGGATATAACTCAACTTGACCCCTTTTACAGTCTAAATTTCATCAGTAAATGGAGTTAACTCAACCGCAGTCTACGTAACTCCATTGCACAAAATGGCCAAAGGATATAACTCAACTTGTGTCTTTATGAATCTAGTGTAAAAAGAATCAACTTCACTTAGCTCCCCATCACTGGTTGGAAAAAAGAGGTAACTCCAAAAATGTACCACAGAAATACAGACTTTACGCAGACCTCATCTCCACTTAAATTGTCTCCAAATTTTGCCTTGTTTGGGAGAACTAAGTAAACATGGTTCCGCAGTCAATTCCCACGCAAAGATTTAAGTCACAGAAACGGTCTACAGAGTGATGCTACACTTTTGAAAATTTTCTTATCTTATTTCTTAGGCTTTCTTGACAAAAATGCAATTTTCCCCTGCAAATAGTTTTTTGTGTCTCCTGAAAAATGATAAAAATTGAGTTATCCCCTTCTTCCGCTTCAAGGATCAATTAGGCAATGTGAGTGTTGCAGATACAATTGCTGTGGCTGTCTATAATTTTTGTTTCTGCAGATTTTAAAGAAGTGAGTGGAATTTTTTGTGAGTGCACTCCATTTTTATTTGACAATCACATAACCAGTCTAAATTATGTTTATGTATCTTCTGTCTCTGTGTATACACTTTAAGGTAACTGAGTAGGTAGTGATTGAAATAAATATTTGTGTACTATGTGGTCCCCTGTTTCGGTCCCCAGATTTGGCCCTCAGAACTTAGTCACTGAGTGACTGGCATCTTGACTTATCTTTCTATCCATTGTGAGTTCGGTGCATTAATTTTAATTAAAGAAGCAGACCACAAGAGCAGTTTCAAGAACAAATTTGTATCACAGTTAGAAGGGAGGGGCCTTTCTTCAAATCTTTCTTCAAATCAAACTGATCATTTCAAGCATCTTGGTCCTACTGACAAACAAATATTAGATTGCATGCTAGTGTTAATTTTTTTGAGAGTTGAATTGGCAATAGATGAAACTGTCTATATGAGAAAAGGTAATAATAACATCTTTACAAAAGATTTTATACTTTATGGCAAAATTAGCATTAACTGTAGTCACACAAAACACTTTACACACGACCAGGTTTACTTCAAACTTGACACAAAAAAAGGCTTTGCCAGTACAAATATGTGACAAACAGTCAACACACTAAAAACATTTTCAATCAACTTTAAAAGAGGAAAAATACACAAATTTTGAGTAGTCGGGAATTGTAGTGTAATATTAAGTTCCAGAATCTCAATGTTAATCATTATAGTCACAGCATTCAATCTAGAAAATAAAAGGAAATCAGATTTTCTTCATCTTTAGAGTAAATTTCAAGGGAAGATGCAAGGGAGGTACTCACCAGATTCCACTCTGATTTTGGAGGCATCGAAGGGAAAGACCTTGCACGAGTGAATCCATAATTCCATAAAATAGGGGTCATGGGTTGTAGTGGTTGTTTTGTGATGAGAAAGTACCTTCCCGTTTCATTGCAATTTATACTAGCACTGCATTTGACAGTGCTTTCCTTGGTAGTTGCCCAATTGGCTAGAGAGATAGGGCCACCAAGGTAGCTGGTGTTAGCGACAGGTGATCTTCGGTACCTGTGTGCTGTGGGGCATTCATGAATAGTGGGAGCCCTTGCAATCCACCCCATCTCCTTCATACCAGATGATTGAGGAATACTTCTGAAAGTAGTTAATAAAAAGTAAAGAAACAAATCAAAATTTGTATTGACTTTTCCTGTTTGATTTGAATATATTTGTTTTCAAAAAAGACCAAAAAAGCTACTTACAAAGTCCCTTCGTGATGCCTATTGACCCTAAGGCCCCACCCGTACTCTGCATCCTCATAGGCTTCAAAGCACAAAGATGCTCTAGTCCACATTCTTCTTACGGCTTCCACAAAGGCATCAAAGGCTGCGTCCTCCATAGGGACACCCCACTCTTTGTTGGGATGGGCAGAGCAGGTGCGTTTCGGGAGGCCGAAAAAGGAATTAGCAAGCTCAAAGTCCAACTTCCACAGAAAGTCTAACTGAGTTGCAGTCAGGTCTACGCCCATGCTTGCAGCAGAATCCTGAGTGGGTACCTGGATCATCATTCAGATCCCATCAGTATTATGTATAAAAATAATTTATGTCAATTCAATACAGTAAAATTAACTTATTTAATCCCAGACAAATCAAGGCAATACAATAAAGTAAGACAATACACAAAATAACATAGGCATAAGTCACCTCTGGCAAAGCGCATGGGCTGTCTTCGTCAGATTCGTCAGAAGGCTCTGAAAAAGAAGAAGAAAAAGAAAAAGAAGTATTAAATCTTCACTTCTTTCCATTTACATTTACCTATCTTCCTGGAATGCTTCAGAATAAATTGTTCAAGATCACTGCCTGTATACAAGATGAAACTAATTTTTTTGAAACTTTGATATTTTGCTTTTGCCTGTATGGAGTCCCACAAGGATCAGTACTTGGCCCAGTATTATTTCCTCTGTACATTAATGAACTAGCAACTTGCGTCTTTGAAATCTCAAATGGTAAATGTACCCCCATACATTATGCAGATGAAGCAAGTCTCTTCTATGCTGATACCCTTGGTGAACTGGCGAATAATGATATTGTAAAAAGTGTGATTGAATATCTTGGTAAATTCAGTCTTATAGTGAATATTTCTAAAACTAATTATAGGGCTTTCACTGAGATATAATAACAAAACTTATAACAGGCATCTTTACCCAAAAATAACTATCCCAAACTGTCAACCTTGATTCTTTGCTAAAAGCCTACTGCATCCACAAATTACTTTTGGTAACATTTTATGGAATAGTGCAGCAGAGGAAAAAATTCAAAATTTATTTAGAACCCAAATAGAATAATTCTAAGAGTATCAAGAACTACCTCATGCACAATTACATTTTGAAAACTAGTCCAATGATATCCACAAATCTTTCTTCAGAGGAAAATTTGGTAATCACAATCCAGTTTATCAGGCGGGTCCATTATTCTTTAATAAATTGCCAAAGTTCATCAAAGACCTACAAAATGAACCTACCAATTCTTCAAATGTTTAGTTCAAGAAGCAGAGGTGTGTGACAAATTATCGAGGGGATCTTAGTTCCTTTAAGGTAATGAATGTTGTTCGAAGCTAATATCTAGTTATGCAAGCAAGGAAAGGGCATTACCCTTAACTCCTATCTGCATAGTGTTAGTGTAAAGCTGTCAGCTTCTCAGTTTATATGGCAGCATAGAAAACACAGGCTTCCCCATCTAAAGGGGAGAGGCAAAGTGCCAGAAGATACTTTCCATTCTTAGTGACATGACATGAATAACAAATGCCCCAATCTCTTATTGATTTTGAGGATCTTTGGGATAAAAGAAAGTAAAAAAAAGTTGTTAAAAAAGACAAAAGGTTAACTGTTTTATTAATAAAAGACATATAGAGTCAAATTTCTTGGATAAAACCATACAAATCCTACTATTGCAATACATTATCAGAAAAAAGTTCCCACTCTTCAGAAAACAGTGGAGCGATTTGCTTAAACCCATTGGGTAAAAGAACTCCATTTTCTCTCAAATATCTTTCCTCCTCATCCATCTCATCTTTGCTGCTTGCTAACTTGTAAGCTTTGGCCAGCGTTACTGAACACCTAACACTTGGGTCCTCAGAGTCATCATCCATTACTTCATCACCTGAAATTTTTAGATCATTACTCTGTGGAGTCATCAGAAAAGTCATCTGTGCCAAACAAAGAAGACCATCACTTAGGTCATGTCTCAATTTCAATACGTAAATTATGAGAAGATGAGAAATGGGGGAGAAGCCTGCTTCTTCAGCAGTTTTAATGTTGATATTTGATAAAAAGTCAATGAATTCATGATCGCACGAACATGTTCCTGGACTACAATAGCATTCTCAAAATATTTTTTTTTCCTAGCTGTCAAGTCACAAACATCTAGGTGGGAAAGTCTTTTTTTTTTTTAGTCACTGAAGTACTAGTAGTATTAATGGCAAAAGAAAGGGAGGTCTCAGAAGTTTCGAGTCGTTTCGAGTCATGGTTATATCAGAATAACACCTATTCCAAATTATGCAAAACTAGCTCACCTTGAACAATGATCCGCCTCCGTTTCTTTTTACCTCCTCCATTGTTCTTCGATGATTTTTCTTCATTGGGGTCAATTTTACCTTTTGCATTAAAGTACTTTAGCGCTTTCTCTTTGAGCTCATTTAACTGATCTGACTCTCCGTTCTTTTTTTGGGGATCAGAAGGCTTAACTGAAAATAAATCCGCAAATTGAAAAACAAAATGGAGATGTTGCTGACAATATGGCAACAGTTATTGGAAATATTGCAGCATACCTGCTGTGGCCTTTCTTTTTGGACGGAGACTCATAGAATTAGGTTTAACTTCATCTTCCCTCTCAACGACATCCTCGGGCTAGAAGAAAGAAACAAGAACATAGATACACTAAATGCAGCAGCAGTAACAAGCTATCAATATGGTCACTGAACAGAAAACACACCTTGTTTTTGCCAGGCAGATAGAAGGCCCCACAAGTTTTGCTATCTCCCTTAATCACTTTCACCGGAATTCCTTCACAACCATCCTCGGAGTCGGAGTCGGAGTCGGAAATGACTTGTACTGCATTACTCGGACCACCAGTCTCAGTATCCTCCTCGTTGGGAGATGAGTCCGTTCCACTAAGCTAAGAAAGAAGCACAATAAAGATAAAAAACTTATTTGAGAAGGAAAAAAATAACTTAACATACACTGCAGAGCAAGACAGAAACAAAATAAATTAAACGATTCATTATTGGCAACCTAAAAAATGACAATAAACACAGAAGTTATTGAGTAAAGAACAAATGAAATACAAAGAACAAGATACATTAAAGTACAACTTCATTCCAATTATTTATAACAAATTAACCTGCAAATACATACCTCTTCAATTGGTTCAGATGGCGACTCTGTTGGCTCGGAGTCATGTCCATTAAGCTGCAAGGAAGATAGAGAAATGTGAGTTCTTCTGTACAAAAAATCACTTCATTAAAGAAACTCAGAAATTGTTCATAGGAAAACTTTACCTCAGTGTTAACTGACAAAGCAGGAGCAGCCATATGATTACCATCAGTCCTTGAAGATTTCTGTCCAAGAGACAATCTGCTAGCCTTTCCATTCTGAAAACAAAGGTACAAATGATCATACTTTGGAGGCAAGAAAGGAAGTTTACGACCATACATGTTGACAAGTTCACAGGTAAAACAACAATCTGGATAAATGTGAAGTAAATATGGAGAAAATACAACAACAGACTTACCTTTGAGATTGAAGATGAAGGCTTTCTGAATGAAACAGAATCATGTGGTGCATTAGACGATGCATTGCCCCTTCTCAAATTGTCACGTTTCACAGGCTGCAGGGAAAATTGAGAAGTGTTTATCATTTGATACTTAAAATTTCTTCACAAACCAAGAAAACTATTATAAGCTGGACCATACCTCTTCAGATGTTACAGTGGAGCTACAACCAACCCTATCATGACTTAAATTTCTGACTGACTTCAGTCCAAACTGCCTTGATGGAGGCCCAGCATTTTCATTCTGAAATCAAAAGCACAAATGATGATACTTCACAAGGCAAAGATAATACATCAAAGGACAATGCTGATTGTGATTTGCAGTTCATCAGAAGTCCTTCAGTTACTTTCTAGATTTATTAACCTCCACAACAATCCCACCAGTAACGTCATGTGAGAAGTATATGAGCAAAATACGACACAGCAAGGTACAACTTCATTCCGATTATTTAAAAAAAATTGAACCTGCAAATACATACCTCTTCAATTGGTTCAGATGGTGACTCTGTTGGCTCAGAGTCATGTCCAATAGGCTGCAGGAAAGATGGAGAAATGTGAGTTCTATACAAAAAATCACTTCATTAAAGAAACTCAGAAATTGTTCATAGGAAAACTTTACCTCAGCGTTAACTGACAAAGCAGGAGCAGCCATATGATAACCGTCAGTCCTTGAAGAGTTCCGTCCAAGAGTCGATCCGCTTGACTTTCCATTCTAAAACAAAGATACAAATGATCATACTTAGGAGGCAAGAAAGGAAGTTTATGACCATACATGTTCACAAGTTCAGAGGTAAAACAACTATCTGGATAAATGTGAAGTAAATAACAACAGACTTACTTACCTTTGAGATTGAAGATGAAGGCTTTCTGAATGAAACAGAATCATGTGGTGCATTAGACGATGCATTGCCCCTTCTCAAATTGTCATGTTTCACAGGCTACAGGGAAAATTGAGAGTGTTTATCATTTGATACTTAATATTTCTTCCTAAACCAACAAAACTATTTTAAGCTGGACCATACCTCTTCAGATGTTACAGTTGAGGAACCAACCCTATCATGACTATAATTTCTGACTGAGTTCAGTCCAAACTGCCTAGATGGAGGCCTAGCATTTTTAATCTGAAAGCAAAGCACAAATTATTTCACAAGGCAAAGATAATACATCAAAGGACAATGCTGATTGTGATTTGCAGTTCATCAGAAGTCTTCAGTTACTTTAATAGATTTATTAACCTCGACAAAAATTCTACCAGTGACATCATGTGAGAAGTTTCGGGGCAAAACACAAAACATAAAGCTCAAAATAGTCTAAGTTACTCTTGAAATTATGGGGAGAAGGACTCATACCTCTGTCACATAAGACTCTCTGTTAAAACCCACATCTTGAGATGGCTTAGATGAGGGATCCAAACAAGGTGGATCCAATTGCAAAGGCTCATTAAGAGGAGGGCTTGAGCCACTGGGATTGTAGCTTGCAGGGTAGGAATCGGTCTGTCTGTCCTGGTAAGTCGTGCAGCTGTAATCTTGGCATGCATCATAGCTCTGATAAGGGGCAGAAAAATTCCATTGGATGTAGAATTATTTTGATTTCACATTGTAACATTATACAAAATACTGATTTTGAAATTTTACCTCTTCAACTGGAGAACAGGAAGTGCCACGGCCATGAACAAAGTCCTGTTCCAGTTCCACGCCATCATTGCTATAGGCATAGCTGCTTGAATGGGCGTAGGAGCGCTTGTGGCTTTGGAACACCTCTCTGCCTGAATCATTATAGTGTTGATAGGGGTGGCTTTCCCTGTTAGTAGGATAGCTAACACTGGAATGCCTGCTGTTGTCGCTTCTCCAATTGTCAAGTTTCACAGGCTGCGGGGAAAATTGAGAAGTCTTAATCATTTAATACTTAATATTTTTTCACAAACCAAGAAAACTATTATCAGTTGAACCATACCTCTTCAGATGTTACAGTTGAGGTAGAACCAAACCTATCATGACTATAATTTCTGACTGAGTTCAGTCCAAACTGCCTAGATGGAGGCCTAGCATTTCCATTCTGAAAACAAAGGCACAAATGATCATACTTTGGAGGCAAAAAAGGAAGTTACTACCATACATGTTCATAAGTTCAGAAATAAAACAACAATCTGGATAAGTGTGAAGTGAATATAGAGAAATACAACAACGGACTTACCTTTGAGATTGGAAATGAAGGGTTTCTCAATGAAACAGAATCATGTGATGCATTAGATGATGCATTGCCCCTTCTCCAATTGTCATGTTTCACAGGCTGCAGGGAAAATTGAGAGTGTTTATCATTTGATACTTAATATTTCTTCCTAAACCAACAAAACTATTTTAAGCTGGACCATACCTCTTCAGATGTTACAGTTGAGGAACCAAACCTATCATGACTATAATTTCTGACTGAGTTCAGTCCAAACTGCCTAGATGGAGGCCTAGCATTTTTAATCTGAAAGCAAAGCACAAATTATTTCACAAGGCAAAGATAAGACATCGAAGGACAATGCTGATTGTGATTTGCAGTTCGATCAGAAGTCCGCAGTTACTTTTATAGATTTATTAACCTCGACAAAAATTCTACCAGTGACATCATGTGAGAAGTTTCGGGGCAAAACACAAAACATAAAGCTCAAAATAGTCTAAGTTACTCTTGAAATTATGGGGAGAAGGACTCATACCTCTGTCACATAAGGCTCTCTGTTAAAACCCACATCTTGAGATGGCTTTGATGAGAGATCCAAACAAGGTGGATCCAATTGCAAAGGCTCATTAAGAGGAGGGCGTGAGCCACTGGGATTGTAGCTTGCAGGGTAGGAATCGGACTGTCTGTGCTGGTAAGTCGTGCAGTTGTAATCTTGGCATGCATCATAGGTCTGATAGGGGGCAGAAAAAAATCCATTGGATGTAGAATTATTTTGATTTCACATTGTAACATTATACAAAATACTGATTTTGAAATTTTACCTCTTCAACTGGAGAACAGGAAGTGCCACGGCCATGAACAAAGTCCTGTTCCAGTTCCACGCCATCATTGCTATAGGCATAGCTGCTTGAATGGGCGTAGGAGCGCTTGTGGCTTTGGAACACCTCTCTGCCTGAATCATTATAGTGTTGATAGGGGTGGCTTTCCCTGTTAGTAGGATAGCTAACACTGGAATGCCTGCTGTTGTCGCTTCTCCAATTGTCAAGTTTCACAGGCTGCGGGGAAAATTGAGAAGTCTTAATCATTTAATACTTAATATTTTTTCACAAACCAAGAAAACTATTATCAGTTGAACCATACCTCTTCAGATGTTACAGTTGAGGTAGAACCAAACCTATCATGACTATAATTTCTGACTGAGTTCAGTCCAAACTGCCTAGATGGAGGCCTAGCATTTTTAATCTGAAACCAAAGCACAAATTATTTCACAAGGCAAAGATAAGACATCGAAGGACAATGCTGATTGTGATTTGCAGTTCGATCAGAAGTCCGCAGTTACTTTAATAGATTTATTAACCTCGACAAAAATTCTACCAGTGACATCATGTGAGAAGTTTCGGGGCAAAACACGAAACATAAAGCTCAAAATAGTCTAAGTTACTCTTGAAATTATGGGGAGAAGGACTCATACCTCTGTCACATAAGGCTCTCTGTTAAAACCCACATCTTGAGATGGCTTTGATGAGAGATCCAAACAAGGTGGATCCAATTGCAAAGGCTCATTAAGAGGAGGGCTCGAGCCACTGGGATTGTAGCTTGCAGGGTAGGAATTGGTCTGTCTGTCCTGGTAAGTCGTGCAGCTGTAATCTTGGCGTGCATCATAGCTCTGATAACAAAGTAGAAAAAAACATTGGTAGATTATTATAATGTACATTGTTAAGTCATACAAAATACTGATTTTGAAAAAAGTTCTGACGGAGCACAGAAAAGACATTGATGTTAATTATTGTCATATGAGACTGTTCAGGAAACCTTACAAACAGTTACTTATGAAAAAAGACCTCACCTGCTTCCCTCTGAATTCAGGATACTTCCTGCGACGAGGCATCTTGGTCTGAAAAAAAAACAACCACAGCCACCAATGAGTAATAGAATTATTAATTCATTTATGAAGGAAAACACTATTAATTCCTTCTGAATAAAAGAAGTGAACCTTCTCAAAGCGTCAAAGTTTTGGTCCAAAGCCTAGCACAAGGGTCTCCCTGGCGTTCACACAGATTAACATAACCTCTACAAGTTGGCTGTAATATTAATAGTCCTATGGCAGATAGAATTAATGGGCAGATTTGTCGAGCATTTTCAGAATTTCAAGCGAAGTAAAAGAATAGATAGCGAACCTGAGCAATACAGCACGCGCAGAACGCACGTCAACTATGGTTTGAGATAATTAACAGAGAGCGCCAAACCAGACTGAATGCACACCAAATCTAGAAACCCACCACATCCAGGTACATTGGGGCAATTATGATCGTTAAGTAATTGTACCAGCGTTGTTAATGACCGTAATGTAACCTCCGTTGAGTGCGAAGCCAGCAATGGGCGTGCCGGCTAAATGGACGCCCGTCCGGTGCGCACATTTAAACTAACGATGTCTGTGAATCACCCCCGACATTAGGCAGATAAAAGTTACGAAAGAGAAACGCCTTGAATCACAAACCTTGTTGCAATTAAAGATTATTCAGAACAAGCAAATACGCCACAAAACAGTGTACGCTTCAGCCTGCGTGAACACGCGACGAGGAGGGTAAGAAGGAGGGAACTGGACTGGAGGGGGCTGAGGCCGCCAAAAAGCAACAGGAAACAAGGCAACCAACATCAGATGGAAAAATACCCCAGAAGTTACAGGCAATAAAATTGTGCTTTTCGACTTCAATCAATAAATAACGAGTATTTAATGCCAGTTCCCAAATTTGCCATGTAAAATAATATTAAAATACATACAGAGAATCTTAGTCTATCCCTGTACTGCTAAATGCTGCACTACTCGAGAGCGAGAGTTCTTCCGAGCTCTTCCGTGACGACCAGTGACGACCACCCATTTTGAGGGGGAGACGGGAGGGGAGCAAGTGAGATTTTTGGCGCCAAATTCCCCAGGCTCTTTGTGCTTGCGGTGTGGTGTGGTAAGCGGTATACATGATCTCTGTGCTCAAGCTTTGAGTAAACGGCTGGTGCTCGTGCACCAGCGTCGCCAGACGCCATGCGTCCAAATTTGTTCATTTTCTGGTAATTTTTTAGGCATTTGTTCATGTTTTCGCCCAGATGAAATTTATCACTTTGTGACAACCCATTTTGCTTTGATTTATTGCAGTTTCTGTCTGCTAACCTTCGGTGCAGACATAACCAGATGCATAAACCTGATTTGTGAGGATGGGTACCGGCCGGGCACTCATTTCTACCATCTAGGCGATGGTGGATACTGTTATCATGCATCAGATGAGTCCTTGTCAAGTGTCTATTTCAAATGTGTGCTGTATGACAAAGGTTGCCGAGGCAGGGCAATCTATAGATACTCTGGCCATTTCATCAAGAAACAAGCTCACAACCACAGACCGGACCCCGATTTCGTTGGTGCTAGGCATTTTCGTCAAAACCTTCTAAACCAAATTCATGAAGGTCGTTATGTTAACTTCCAGGAAGTGGTTGACCAGTTTCGCAGTGATAAGAAGTAGGTTGTTTACTTGTGAATTTGCTCTAGTGCCTGTAGTTGGCTGCAATTTGATAGTAACAGTCTTTTATCTTCTCAGTTACAGCAGGAATATTCGCAAAAGAATGACGCTCCCCAGACTACGCAGTAGTATGAATCGAACACGATCAAATAAGTATCCACTAATCCCGCCTACTCTTCGGGAACTGACAAAAACATTGCTGAACAACCCAAACGTGGTGAAAACTGTTGATAAGACTGAGAGCTTGTATGCTGGGTCTGTCACAGCCACTGACGGATCTCATCACGTTGCCTTCTTTTCACCACGCATGCTTCGATTTATGGCTAATTGCAAAATCATCCAGGGAGATGGTACCTTCAAATCCAAGCCTACTACCCCTGCATGTTCTCAAATTTTTGCTTTGGTTACTACATGGAACAGCTTTGTTAGTATTGATACTTAAAATTGTGACTAAATCAAATTTTTCAATGGTTCATCAACATATTTTAATTTTTTTATGGCTGGATTGTATTGTTCGCAGGTTGTTCCTCTGGGTTGGTTTCTCATGGAATCTAGAACAATACCGGCTTACACAGCAATATTTGGACTTCTGAAGCACCTGTGTCCAGATCTGAACCCAGAAGTGATTATTTCTGATTTTGAATATTCGCAACAAGCTGCTTGGCAAAGAGCTTTTCCAAGTATGTTCCTTTTTATCCATTTTAAAAATTACTATTAATAGAGATACGCAGGGACATTTTAATGCAACTATCTTGTCTCTTAATTTAGATGCTGATGTCCAGGGTTGTCTGTGGCATCTCTGCCGTGCTTTTGTGAGAAAGGCGAAGAAACTTGGTATCTACAGATACCGCACTCTGCTTCCCAACCTGGATTCATACATTCACAAAGCAAGTGCTATTTCCCTGCTGCCAAGGCGCTATTTCATGGCTGGATTGCGAGTGCTCCGAGCCGAGGCTTTGAGGGAAGATGTTATCATTGCCCATCAGCTTGAACCGTTTTTTGACTATGTGGAAACAAAATGGATCAAAAATAATGCTCGTAAATACTGGATGTCCTTCTTTGAGAAAGAGTACAGGACAAACAACTCAGCAGAATGTCACAACCGTATGCTTAGGGACAAAGTCCATGGACATCATCCAAATGTTTACATGTTTATACAGGCATTAGCAATTTTGGAAAATAATGCCTCATTGGACAGTGAGCTTGAAGCAGAAGGTGGCAATGCAAGGCGTGCAAGGCGATGGAAGTCTGTTGTAACTGATATCCAACTGAAGAAGCTAGCTTTCAACCTTAAAAGGCAGCTGTTCCACAACATGGATGAAATTGTGCTGAATTACATCAACAGAGCTGCCAGGCTATTTGAAAGTGCTTACCATGAGCATGTCCGAAATGAAGTCCCTAATAGGAATGATAATGTGAACAGACGTGCATAGTCTGAAGTTCTTTTGCTTGTAGTTAGATTTGACTTTGCATAATTAATATTGTGTCTATTGTCCATTCAGTTAATTTTACTGTATCAAAGACATTAACAGAATGAATATAAAACTGCATGCTTTGTTCAATCATTAATAAGGATTGACATTCTGTCACATAAATAAGCCTATCTCTGATTGTACAATTAAACGTATTCCAGTATTTTAGATGATTCAAAAAGAAATGAACAAGGTTGTCATCCTTTTTTTTAAGTCCAAGTCTAATAAAGGACTCTTCCTACTGTATGCTTGTCTTCAAATTGACTGGAAATGAACAGAATGAAGATCCTCTCCCTTTGAACGATGTGCTAGTCAGTGCCAAATTGGGAGACCAAATCAGGGGACAAAAGTAAGCACTGGTCTTAGAATTAACTTTTAACCCAGGATGAGACATGAAACTTTAAGAATTGACTGCTGTGGGGAAACAAACTGCAAAAGAACAAATATTGTACATTTTTTGTTCATAAAGTATCTTTATGTCATAATCTTGGTTTGCCGTGTCAGTGCAGCTACTATAGTTTAGTCTTCTAATGAATCCTAAATCGTACACAAATCAAATTAACATGGGAACTCTCACCTGCAGCCATGTTTCTCCTTTGAGTCCTTTCAGCACAGACTGTTGTGAGGGACTGTAAACACACTAGCACACACTGGGCTTGAAATTCCACTTTTGCACATGTCTTTTTGTTGGCTTGACAGCAACAAAGCATCTTCTGAATATTGGAACTTTGAAAATGCTTGCAATCAGGGTGGGATGCTCTGCCAACTTGGCCAAAGATTCGGGCAGAGTGGACATAGTATATGAGAGGTATTGCCTTCAAAAGTAGGTACCATGACTTCTTTGATGGTGAATGAGGCGGATGTATGGCTTGTTGAAGAATAGCACAGGATGTGTGCAGCAAGTGGCAGAAGCTGTAGTATTGTATCATTCACCAGCCGGACCTGCAGAAAAAATTCATGGAGTAAAAGATGAAATGTGGTAACGAGTCTGATACATAGATGAAAACGAGATGACAAGAGCGCATACCATCATTGATGGCTCGCAGGCAGAGGTGCAGAGAGTTTCACAATCTTGAACAAAGCTGCAGCTTTTCAGATCTCTCCTCTCATGGGGAATGCTGGTGTAGTAACAATGGAGAAAAATGAAGTGGAGATTAGCACAACTGTCAAACACACGCCAAAAGACCAGGGGAGACCAAATAACAAAACAAATACTCACAGAATATTCTATCCCTCTGAGAGAATTGACTCGCCAGTTGACTGTAGGACACGAACAAGCTTCCACAATCAGCGGCTAGCTTCCTGAAATAAAAAATAAATGGGTGGCCTATTAAGCAGGTATTGAGAGGTTAAGGTTCAGTTAACAGTGGCATTTCGGGCTGTTTTTCACACGCCGACTCTGGCTCCTTTCGAAATTAATTACCTCCTGTGGTCGATAGTTTGAGTCATCACGAAACAGCTAGATTAGTATTCAGAAATTGGAAGTCCTTGAGCGTTGTTTACTCCAAGGAAGGCTTGTCGGCTGCTTTGTTGTTGCATTGCAAACAAGGCGATCCGAAGCACTTTCATTCCTCATCCTAAGCCAGGATACTGGTCGGAGCCTATTTCACTATTGGACATTGATAATTTCTTTAAATCAGGTTGTAAACAACAGCTCGGTTCAAAGTAAACAAACCCGCAGTCGAACGTCGTCGTCTGCTGTGGGCTGCTGGCGCAGCTCGTCGCAGCGCAGGAGCAGCGCATGCGCAGCGCGGTTCGCCGGCGACGACAGCGCCTCTACCGGCGGCGTACGTGTATCATCATCATCAACCTTCAACTCTTCAACGTCCAAACGGTTTCTCGCAAGAAGCTGCATTTCATGCATAATCATTCGCAAGTCTAACTTCTTAATTAATTAATTAACGAAAGTAATGGACTCAACGGATCAGCCCTCTTGCGGTAATACTCATTACGACTGATCCTGATGTCACGATATTCAAGTTGTGACTTGCAAGCCGCTCTTGAGAGCGCCGAGGGACATGAACTTTGCCGCATCAGAAGAAACCAAGGTAAAAATTTCCTCCGGACGGTTGAATTAATAAAAATGTGTAGTTCTAGTCTATCTTCAAGTCGTTTTGTTTGTTAACTCGTTTAGCGTGAGCGTATTTCCTAGTGGTGACAGTGACATCTTAGCCTATGCGCGATGGATTTTTCTTCACGGCCTAACCTAATGTATGATCCGTTTATTCTAGCTGTGAACAACACCGGCACTTTCTGGGCGATTGGAGTTGGACGGCCATGCGAGAACACGTCGGGCGTCCTTACCACGCAGGTCTTTGTGAGGTTAGTTCAGGGTTCATCATGTCTTTATTTGCACATCCTACATGCAGGCTTTTACAGTACAGTTATGATATCTTTGCAGTTGCTGTTCTAAAGACACCTCTCAGATTTCGTCGATCAGCAGCGTTTTCACATGTGAAGGTACCTGGTGAGTCATTCCACATGGTGAGAATGAGGAAAATTTAGAATCAAGATGCTGTTGTCAGTATTTACTTTGCTGTGATCTCTTGGAAGGCCAGCCCACTCCATAGAACTGCCAGAAAGCCTGGTTTAGTCTGGGAGCTGTTTATCGGCCAGACCTGTTGTTCGACCCTTCGCTCTCTGTGGTGTTGGAGGCTGTGAGCTCTTGGAAGGCCAGCCCACTCCATAGAACTGCCAGAAAGCCTGGTTTAGTCTGGGAGCTGTTTATCGGCCAGACCTGTTGTTCGACCCTTCGCTCTTTGTGGTGTTGGAGGCTGTGAGCTCTTGGAAGGCCGGCCCACTCCATAGAACTGCCAGAAAGCCTGGTTTAGTCTGGGAGCTGTTTATCGGCCAGACCTGTTGTTCGACCCTTCGCTCTTTGTGGTGTTGGAGGCTGTGAGCTCTTGGAAGGCCGGCCCACTCCATAGAACTGCCAGAAAGCCTGGTTTAGTCTGGGAGCTGTTTATCGGCCAGACCTGTGTTCGACCCTTCGCTCTTTGTGGTGTTGGAGGCTGTGAGCTCTTGGAAGGCCGGCCCACTCCATAGAACTGCCAGAAAGCCTGGTTTAGTCTGGGAGCTGTTTATCGGCCAGACCTGTTGTTCGACCCTTCGCTCTTGTGGTGTTGGAGGCTGTGAGCTCTTGGAAGGCCGGCCCACTCCATAGAACTGCCAGAAAGCCTGGTTTAGTCTGGGAGCTGTTTATCGGCCAGACCTGTTGTTCGACCCTTCGCTCTTTGTGGTGTTGGAGGCTGTGAGCTCTTGGAAGGCCGGCCCACTCCATAGAACTGCCAGAAAGCCTGGTTTAGTCTGGGAGCTGTTTATCGGCCAGACCTGTTGTTCGACCCTTCGCTCTTTGTGGTGTTGGAGGCTGTGAGCTCTTGGAAGGCCGGCCCACTCCATAGAACTGCCAGAAAGCCTGGTTTAGTCTGGGAGCTGTTTATCGGCCAGACCTGTTGTTCGACCCTTCGCTCTTTGTGGTGTTGGAGGCTGTGAGCTCTTGGAAGGCCGGCCCACTCCATAGAACTGCCAGAAAGCCTGGTTTAGTCTGGGAGCTGTTTATCGGCCAGACCTGTTGTTCGACCCTTTGCTCTTTGTGGTGTTGGAGGCTGTGAGCTCTCGGAAGGCCAGCTTATGCCACAGGACTGCTACCCAAGAGAAGTGTTTCTTACAGTGTGTGCATTAGGTTGTATGAGATGCCTCATATTCATTTTATTTTCACTTCTATTTTATTTTTCTTTGCATTTTTATACCATGGCAGAACCTTTCCTTGTGGGTAATCAATGAGACGGCTGACAACATAAATATGTATCTATGTACATAGTTGTTGAAGCCACAAGGCCTTGCATTGTGGCATTTCTCATTATTATTTATTATATTTTCCTTTCGGGCTTAAGTTTATATTTATCAGCTGCTCTGACATCAACATTCTAGTGGCTTGTGCCAAGAAGTTGTTAGTTTTTAGTCTCTGTCGGACCTTTGTAGAGCCCTTGGACTGCACACACTGAAGAACACTTATCTTACAGAAGTCAACTACCCTCCATTCATTAGTGATATTGTCTATTTCCTTTGCATGGAGACTGCTGGTTCCTTCTCTTTTCTTTGTTGCATGTCGAGGCTCGTGGTCTTATCTGAAGCAAAGGAGACTTATTTGTTGTATCTCTGAGTCATTGCTGGAGCGTTCTCTACGTACACACACTGCAGGTATTTCAGGGCTATTAGTAAAGCAGCAACACCTAATTTTGTCAATCAAATTTGTCAACTTTGTGCTAACTAAAAAATTTTTCTTTGCCGACAGTGCACTTGGATAATCCTGTCATGCTGACATCAATTTACATCGAGTGTCTTCTGGAAGCGGACAACTGAACCATCTCTTAGATCCAATATCCAATTGTAATAAAGTCATTTCTCCTTAGCGGCTTGCGCGCAGTATTGTTCCTCAAGATTGCATAATTCAAAATGTTAGCATGTTAGATTTTGTACCTCCATACTTTTACTGATTTGAAGGGAGCTTTAGTGCATTAATTTCTGTATTCATTAACAATATTAATTATATTATTCTTGGATGCCTCTTGTGAAAACTATTTGTCTCCATGATTTTTGTTTGTTTTTTATTAAAAATATAGTCATGTAATCCTGCAGCATGTGTTCAGATTTTATCCAACGTTCCTGACTGAACTGCCACATGTTCCCACATTCCAACTGCCCTCAAGTCTGAATGTTAACCAAGCTACACGTTTTCTATTAGAGCGTTGCTCAGAGCATAGTATTTAGTGTGTTGCAATCCTACAGAGCAGAGCAGAGTTAGATGATGATGCTGAAGAATTATAAGTCCATGGGAAACTGCTCTTCAAGGAACTTTCTTTTTATAATCACTTTGCTACCTTGGAAAATGATTTCTTTTACGTTCCTCTAACTGAAGCCGTTACATTGAACAGCATGAACAACATGCATGTGTAATTAGTTGGATTGGAGTCAGCTGAGTTACACAAAGTGGTCGTACTTGACATCTATATGGGAGGCGATTCGCCTACTTCAAACTGCTTTTAGACTTTCCAACAAACAATGAAATCATTAAGATGGACAGAAATAAAGATATTACTGGGGCCACATGAGAAGAATAGAGAATATCTATAAAATTTTGTAGATGTAAGCCCTGGATGTCCCCTGATTTATCCCCAGAACTTGGTGGTGTCACTGAGCAACTGAAATAATTGTGGTTGGGTGTAATTTCTCCCATCAAACAGCAGCACTAAATTTTCATCAGATGCAGGACAACGTTTCATCATTATGCACAACATCTCACCATTCAACAGTCCTACTAAAATTATTGAGTTAAATTCTTTCCCCTTACATTACATCTGACTAAAGAAAAAACCAAGCTTATTAATTTGGTCCCATGATTTAGTCCCATGATTTGCCCCAAGAATTTGGTGCCTTGGTAGGAATTGTGATTCATTTTTCCAATCATTCTGAGTTCCAGCAAGAAATGCAGATACCTCTTACAAGTGCATTCATGTTGCACTTGAAAGACACCTCACTCTCATGAACCAACTGAAATTCCAAGCAAGTGAGATGAGTTAGGAGCCAGAGATGAGACTGTCTGAGAAAATGAAATAAAATAAGCAACAGGTTTCAGAATGAGAATAAGGACTTTGTATTCGACATGATGCCCTGTGCAGAGTAGGAGGCGGTATTGGTGTAGTCCACATTCAAAGCATTTCCTATTGCAAGGGCAGCAAAACAAAGGATAACTAGGTAACAGCAGCAGACACTTTTTTACTGACTGCAGTCCATTTCTCGAAACATTTCTCCTATGATAGTGATGTTCGGGAGATTGCAATAGTGATTCTGATGGAGTTTTCTTAATCCTTTATTACAACAGGCAGCACAGCAGAATCAAACGAATTTCCTTCACAGAGGATCACAGTTACTACCAGGTTGTGGATCCAGAAACTGGAATAGCTGTAGAAACATACAACAGTGGCACAGATATCTGACAAACGGTTGAAACACAACCATTCTACATCAAATCTTAACAAGAATCTTCACTGAAAAAAAAACCGACTGGTAAAAAAAAATAAGTAGTTCATGCTTCATAAATGTGCAGAAAAATACTTAACACACACACACACTTTGTCCAAGGTTCTTACAAGGCCTTCAGCATGAGACTAACCACCTGAAGTATAACACAACAAAAAAGGAGCAATGCACAATGTTACTTACAAACTGCAGGGAAAAAATTAATGTTCAGCAAATACATAGAGAATCTATCATAAAGACACAGACAAAAAATAACTGAGCAAGTAGAGATGTTGAACTCTTTACAAAAATAATCTCAAAAACTCTACAACATTTTCAATATTTATAGACAATTCAGATATACAACAGGAACATCTTCAATAGACGCAATCACCAAGGCCATTGACGTAATAGCCAAAGCCAAACTTGAAAATGAATCTATCTTCACAATCTTTCAAGACCCCAGCAAGGCGTTCGATTGTGTTAAACACAATATACTTTTGAAAAATATGGAAAAAATGGTTTAAAGTGCTTGTTTTAAAGCACCACTCAGAAGCAACTTCTGAAATTTCACCACAGCTGCCAGCCCAGAGCATACCGAGAAACTATAAATGTTCAGCAATTACAGAAAAAACTTCTCATCATAAAGCAGAAGGACACTACAGTTTTGTACCACCACGACAGACCATCAGGTGGAAAACTTGTTGAGGTCTGAATTGAAACAAACACCCACCATTTTTACCAAGACCAGCAGCAGTCCACCCAGGCCTCGCGTTGAATGTTGAAAAATTTCCAATGATTGTTGGTGCAGTGCGACAGGGCCATTCAAAGATTCTTGAGCTCATGTTGACTTCAAATGGAGGCACCAAACCATACAGCAGCCACCGTGACATCTGGGATGGCATCAAGGTGGAAAAACAAAGGACATCCTTCTTCCATAATTCTGAACATGTGCTGATCAGGACAATGTTTCTAGAAAGAAGAATGGTGTGACTGCTTTTGGAAACTGCAATAAACAGAAAGAGGACCACCTTAAAAAAAAAAATGAAAATGAACTCATGCAATCGAACTGTGAAACTCACGAGCATCAAAATGTTACCCACCCAGACACGACTTGGACCTACTCCTGCGACTCCTGGAATTACACGACAACAATTCTTAGCATCGTGTTCTGAGGGGCATTAACGTCTGGTCACTGAAACATAAAAAGAAAAAGTTGGTATGAGGGAAGAGGAGGGATAATAACAGGACTGGAGTATTTAAAAGCAACAACTGTCAGTACCTTATAACAAATGCAGACATTTTGCCCCTATCTCAACTGTGGCTTTGATATGAAGGGCACTAAGCTGCGTTCCAGGGGGCAGTACGGTGTGAAGTGCAACTGGAAAAATAAAGAAAGAACCGCAGTAATAAACAAACTCACATGAACTGAGAAACTGACAATGGTCAAATAACTACTCACAGAGTCACAGGTTGAATCAGTCATCCTGCCCCCAGCTTCTGCAATGATGATATTAAACAATCCTGACCAAGAAGAGCTACCCTGAAACATAATGAAACAAGAATGTATTGACTTTAAGAAAAGCAATTGCATGACCATAGTTGGAATGGCAAACAAGGGATTCCCTTCTTTAAACGGATCACAATAAACAAGCGAAAGACGGCATGTTTCATAATTTGTGGAAACATCTGCAGGACGACATGCAAATCCTCATCATTGTGGAGCGGTGTGACACATACCTGTTCTCAGATTCATTGAATGGATCCCAAATCTGGTACAGCAAATGAAAACGAGTGCTTATCTGCATTTCCGAAAGCTGAATCACCTGAAAGAGAGCAGACCAAAACCCCATTAGTAACAGAAATGGCACATTTGTCATTGTCCTCGTCACTTATCCAAGTCAGAAATCAGATCGTCACATCAGGCATGGCCATCTATCGGCGACTAAGGAAGGATATGGAGAGACATGATAATATTCTAGAAAAGCGGGTCTGTGGCGACGTCAACAAGCAGAAGAACGGGAGGTTATATCAAGCAGTTTTCGTCCGTGCTGTAACACTGTAACCTGCCATAGAGCACCTGCGGACGATCGACGCTGATATCCCCTGGGGTGCAGTAGTACTCATTCGGCTTATTCGGGAAGATTAAAAAGTTTTCTTTGGGAAAGCAAGGCAGGGACTCGCCCTCCGCAAGATCTCCACACACACAACCTGCGCCCTGCGCGAAACGGCGAAAGTAGTTATTTGCAGTACGGAGTTCGGTCCGTCCGCCCGCCGCCGCCCGCTCAACAGAAAGCCGCCGAGGCCGAGCCGAATGCCGTTCGGCGGTCCGAAGAGGGGGGGAAAGGTGATACATCTGAGCCGTGTGCGAGTAGAGTCGTGCGCTAGGCGGGAAGTTTAAATCCGAGCGCGATTATGAAAGGAACTCCTGGGTAGACGGAGACCGCCCTGGCAATTAGAGTACTGGCGTGGGCCGGCCCATGGGCTTTGCGGCTGCGGTGGCAGAAACCGTTCGTCTCGCTCGGGTGACTACTGCTGCAGCCCATACCGAGAAATGTCCTGGCAATAGGCAACACGCAGTGCGCTCCAGTTGGCCGTGTTGCCTGCCTTTCGGGCGGTCTCCGGGAAACACGCGAACCAGGTTCCAACGGGTACCCGGGTCGGTGTTCACCCGCAAACCCGGGTACCCGGGTCTTCCCGCGGACCCGAGACAACACGTGGAATAGACCAGGACCGGAATCAATCTAAGCATCAACCCCAGCGCCCAGCGAGGCTCAAAAGATCGAAAGAGGAGAAGCTTGGAGAAGAGTAAGTTTCGGCGTCGCGCCCATCCCCTCCCTAGCCCTTACTATGTTCAAGCAGCCCACGTTCGAGCCACAATGGAGTTGTTTCTTAACTTCATATCACTGGGTAACAATCCGACTCAGCAGAACGAGTTTGAACATAGATGCCTCCCCCCCCCCCTCGCGCTTTCATGGGCCTTCCGGCTAGGGAGTCGCTGGAGTGGCAGACCCCCCCCCCTTTTACTAGTACTAACTAGTAGTACTAACTTTACTAAGTACTAACTTTTTTTATGTACTTACTGCGCCTTACTCCAATCACGTCACGGCATCCAAGTCCGGGGATTGGCTCGGCTTCCTCCTGGGGTACCAAAGCTAAAACGTTGTCTTTCAGAAAAGGGAAAGGACAGGGTACTTGTCCTGCTGGCCCTGTTCGGACGCCGCAATGCTGAAAAAAGAACAACATGAGTAGTTAGCAAGGATATCGTATCAATTTCGTCATCATGCATTAACTGTGTAAATCCAGTGGTCATTATAAGCAGTGCGCAGCGAACAGCAGACAACCCACTTGACAGGTGTCGATAAAACGCACACATGTCACCCGCTGCGAAAGACACTCCCAGTCAGTTGGGTTGCCTACCACACGCGGCGCTTTAGTTCCACCCAGTTAGTTTCTGACCAATATTGTTATAAGGACACAGTCGTTGCTGTGAGTTTATCAAGCGTAGTTAAGAGGGCCCGGGCGTGCCGGCTCGCCAAGGTCTACGCTACCCTGGGCGGAATGAGACTCGGCGGAATCGGCTGCAGCAGTATGGCACGCTGAGCGACACTGCCGCTGCTACCGCATAAGCCCACCCCAGCCCTCTGGTAATGCATCAGCCGAGGGGACTACACGGCGAAACCAAGTGTGGAGAACGCGGAAGTGTGGAGTTTTCAGTCTCCGTCTCCGCACCTTG